>NC_066543.1:2173564-2233564 GCF_024679095.1 Eriocheir sinensis
AAGACTAACAGGAAGATGAAGAAGAAACAAAAGAAAAACACGAAAAAGACGACGACGATGATGAAGAAGAAGAAGAAGAAGAAGAAGAAGAAGAAGAAGAAGAAGAAGAAGAAGAAGAAGAAAGAGAAAATGAAGAAAGAAAGAAAAAAGGAGAAGAAGAAGTAGACGAAGAAGAAAGAGAAAATGAAGAAATAAATAAAATAAAGAAGAATGAAAACAAGGAAGAAAAAGGAGCAGTAGAAAGAGTAGGAGACTGTAGAGGAAAATAACGAAAAGAAGACGATAAAGAAAGAGAAGAAGAAGCAGAATAAGAAAAAGAAGAAGAAAAGAAGAACAAAAAGAAAAAGAAACAAAAGAAGAACAAGAGCAAGACGAAAGAGAAGATGAAAAAGGTGAAGGCGAAGAAGGAGAAGGACAAGAATAAGGAAGAGGAGAAGGAGGAGGAGGAGGAGGAGGAGAAGGATATCTGTCAGTGCCAAACGTTAGGTCTTCCCCGTCAGTCTCCCGCAGATTGAGGCAGGAAATGACCCCAAGCAACCCCACCTTCCCGCCAGACCGAAGAACCTGAACGCCGCGCTCCGAACTCTTCCTCGAACCTCTCCCAGAACGCCCTTCCTAAGACACACGAGGACATTGGTGGAGATTAAGAAAAAGTGAGATAGAGAGATAGATAGGTAGATAGATAGATAAATAGATGGATAGAGATAGAAATGAGCGTCTAGCAGTTGTTTTCGTTGCTGTTTTTTTGTTTCTTGCCCTTGAGAGAGAGAGAGAGAGAGAGAGAGAGAGAGAGAGAGAGAGAGAGAGAGAGAGAGAGAGAGAGAGCAGCCCAACCTCATTATATTTGGGAGCCGTTACCGGGACCGTCCCACATCATCATCGTCATCATCATCATTATCATCATCATCATTATTATAGCCAGTCCTCGCTCTAAAACCCCTTCTTCAGGACCCCTCCGAGAAACGTACCCAAAAACTATTTCCTGAAGCTCTTTGAACCTGACTTAAAATAGTTTACATAGGTGTTTCCCAGATTTACTTCCCTACCTGAACTTTTTTTTTTTACAACCCACTTTCCTTTTTCTCCGCCTCTTTTTACCTATTCATTCCTCTATCTCCATGTTCCCCTCGTCTTTCAATCCGCCATCCATGTTTCTCTGTCTTTTCCAGGCCTTTTCTGTCTATCATTTTGCCTTTAACCCCCGCAAGGAATTCTTTTAAAAATCGTAAAAAGCTAAAGATAAAAAAAATCCTTGAAGTAGTTTCCTTTCCGCCTCCCAGCTTTACCTTTCCGCTTCCTTCAACCCTCCGGCGGGTAACCTAATCGTGGCCGTCCCTTCCGTCTGTGTCACCCGATCCTGGCGGTGGCGGAGGCGGTAGGCGGCGGGGAGTGAACGTGGGTGTGGTGGCTGGGTGACGTGGTGGTGTGGTGGGGTGTGGGGGTGGAGCTGTGTCGTAATGGGGTGAGGAGGAGGAGGAGGTGGGATGGAGGGGTGTTGTGTGGAGATATATGGTGTGGGATGGCTTGTGTGGATTGGAGGTGTATTGTGGTGGAGCTGGGAAGCTGTGTGGAGTTGTGGAGTATTATGGTGAAGCTGTGTGTGTGTGGAGTTCAATGGATGGGGTGCTTCTTCTTCTTATTATTATTATCTTTCTCCTTCTTCACCTTCTTCTATTTTCCTTTTTTATCGTCATGTTCTTCCTTATCATATTTTTCCTTATTTTTCCCCCTACAGCCTCCTACTCCTCTTTTTTTCTTCTTTATTTTCTTTGTTTTCTTTCTCTCTTTATTCATCATTGTCCCTCCTCTTCCCTTCCTGTCAGTTTCCTCCCATCCTTATTTCTTCCTCCTTTCTTCCTCTTTATAATCTCTCCAATACCTTATCTTTCCTTCCCATCCATCCCTTCTTCACGCCCCTTCCTGTCTCTCCGTTTCTTCCCCTCCATTCCTATCTTCCCATTCCTATTTCCCCTTCTCCTTGTGTCCTCTCTCATGCTTACTGTCCCTCCCTGCCCTTCTGTCCCTTCACCCCTTCCCCTTCTCTGCCCCTATCCTTCCATCCTGTCCCTCACCTTTCCTTTCCTGTCCCTCCTCTCCTTCCTCTTCATTCCTATCCTTCTTTCCTTCTTCTTCCTTCCTCATTTTATGCCCTCCCATACTTCCTGCTCCCTTCCCATCCATCCCTTCGTCTCCTCCTTCTCTGTCCCTATTCTCCCCTCCTGTCCCCCCTCCCCTTCCTTCCCTGTCTCTCCCCTCCCTCCCCTTCATTCTTATCCTCACATCCTCGCATGCTTTCTTTCCTCCTCCTCTCTTCCTCTTTATATCCTCTCCCATACTTCCTGTCCCTGCCCATCCATTCCTCCGTCCCCCCCTCCATCGTCTGACCACTTAATGAGAAAAGTTGGCCCCATGGCGCCCGCGGGGGAGTGTGGTGACCCTGTGGCAGAGAGAGAGAGAGAGAGAGAGAGAGAGAGAGAGAGAGAGAGAGAGAGTGTTTATGGCAAGAGATTATGAGAGTGGTCGAGAAAAGAAGAGGGTAATGAGGGGAAGGAAGGAAGGAAGGAAGGAAGGAAGGAAGGAGGGGATACTACAGCCTTTGTGGGCCAGACAATAGGAGCACACACACACACACACACACACACACACACACACACACACACACAAGCAAGCAGGCACGCACGCACCTCCCACGTTCCCTTATTACTCTTCCTTCCTTTCATTTTCTTGCTCTTATCTTTTATCGGCGCCTCGCAGGGGTGCCGAGGAGGAGGAGGAGGAGGAGGAGGAGGAGGTCAAAGTGGAGAAATATATTAAGAAAGGAAGGAAGTGAAGAGAAAGAAGAAGAAGGAGAGGAGGAAAAGATGCCCACAAATAATTAAAGGAAAGATGGAGACCAGGAAAGAGAAATAAGAAATGGGAACAAAAGAGGAAAAGAGAAAAACAACAATAGACGTATAAATGAAAAGTGGCAGCCAGGGAAAAGGAAGAAGAGAAAGGGGATGAAGGCGGGCAATAAAGTAAATGAAAAGAGAGAGAGAGAGGGGGAGAGGAAAATGAGGAAAAGATAATGAAAAAAATAGGAAAAAAAGGTCGTTTATACAAGATGAAAGAAGCGAGAGAGGAAGGAAGAATTATTTAGGGAGATGAAAGAGAATACATAATGGGAGAGGTAAGAATGGAAAGAAGGAAAGAAACAGGGAAAAAAAGGGGTTGAAGGGAAAAGGGGAAAACTACAGAAAAAGGATTAGGAAAAATAGAAAAGATCAAGTTAGTAAAAATGAAAGAAGCGAAAGAGGTAAATTAAAATAAGTTAAAGAAGAAGGAAAAAAAAAAAAGGGAAAAGGGCAGAAGAGAAAAGGAAAGAATTGAAAGAAAGAAGAATAGGAAAAAAATAGAAAAGGTCAAGTTAGTAAAAATGAAAGAAGCGAAAGAGGTAAATATGTTAAGGATAGAAAGAAGGAAAGAAACAGGGAAAAAAGGGGTAGAAGGGAAAAGGAGGAAACTACAGAAAGAGGAATAGGAAAAAAATAGAAAAGGTCAAGTTAGTAAAAAAAATGAAAGAAGCGAGAGAGGGAGAGCGAGAGAGGGAGATGAAAGAGATTACAGAATATGAAGGTAGGAAAAAAAACACGGAAAAAAAATGGATGAAGAGAAAAAGAGGAATCTACAGAAAAAGGAATAGGAAAAAAAAGATGAAAGAGACGAGAGAGAAAGAATGTGGGGAGATGAAACAGATTACAGAATAGGAAGGAAGGAAAAAAAACCACGGAGGAAACTATTAAAGCATGATAAAAAATATGAAAGTATAAATGTAAGGATATAAGGAAGGAAAAAAAAAGAAAATAAATAAAAGAGGGTTGGTTGGAGGGAATAATAGCTACATTAAGGGAAATATTTCCTTCCATTCGTTCTTTCCTCCACGTTTCTTTCCCTAATTACCTCATCCACTTCCGCACCTCGCAGGGAAAAAAAAGTGCCAGAAAAAAATAAGGAAAATGGATGGAAGGAAGGTTGAAAATTATATAATGATGGACTCCGGTAATTTCTCCTTTCCTCTCTCTCCTTCTCCTTTTTTTTGCTTCCTTTTTTGCTCTCTGGTCTCCTCCTCCTCCTTCTCTTTCTCCCCTTCCTCCTCCTCCTCCTCCTCCTCCTCCTCCTTCTCCTCCTCTTGCTTGCCCTGCATCTATGGCCTCTCCTACTTCTTCCTTTTCCTGTTTTTTTATTATTATTTTCCTCAGGAGTCGCAGCAAATTCATCTAAACATGGAAGACTTAATGGTTTGAATAGAAAATGCCCAGAAAATAGTCACAACAAGAGATCTAGTTAAGCCTTGTCCTCCTTGTCCTCTCTTCGCCTTCGTCTTCTTCGTCCTCTTCGTTGTTGTCTTCCTCTTCCTCGCCCTCACCCTTGTCTTCTTCTTCTTCTTCATCTATATCTTCTTCTATTTCTATATCTTCGTTCTCGTCCTCGTCTTCGTCTTCCTCCTCCTCCTCCTCTTAATCGTCCTCCTCCTCCTCTTCTTCTTCCTCCTCCTCCTCCTCCTCCTTTTTCAAATCACAGCAAGGTGAAAAAAGTGAAGACTGTTAAGCAATATCGACGTAATTGGATTTCAGGCTAGTGGGGAACCCTTCATCTTGTCTTATTTTGGCGACGTGCGAAGTGTCAGCGAGGGGAGGGGGGGGGGTGAAAGGGGGGAGGGGGGAGAAGGACACGGAGGGGGAAGGTGGAGGTGGTAGTGGGTGGGCGGTAGGTGGAGAGATGCAGTTGTTATGGGTGGAGAGGGGGCGGAGCGAAGCATTGGGGAGGGAGGGATCAATGGAGAGTGGGGGAGGAGGAGAAGGGCGATGAGGGAAGGGAGGAAGGGAGAACTGGGGGTGAAGGGAGAGGTTCTAAGGGTGTAGGTTTCTTATTTTCTCTCTCTCTCTCTCTCTCTCTCTCTCTCTCTCTCTCTCTCTCTCTCTCTCTCTCTCTCTCTCTCTCTCTCTCATTCGGGGGCTATTTTTTCCCCATCTTGGATACATTTATTCTCCCCCTCTGCGTTACCGGGGTGATGAGGGGAGAGGAGGAGGAGGAGGAGGAGGAGGAGGAGGAGGAGGAGGAGGAGGAGGAGGAGGAGGAGGAAAAATAATGGCAAAGGAGAGGGAGAAAAGGAAGGAAGGGAAAGGAAGAGGGAGGAGGAAGGAAGGAGGAGGAAGGAGAGGGAGGCTGGAGAGGGAGGAAAGGAGGGTAGTCTCTCTCTCTCTCTCTCTCTCTCTCTCTCTCTCTCTCTCTCTCTCTCTCTCTCTCTCTCTCTCTCTCTCTCTCTCTCTCTCTCTCTCTCTCTCTCTCTCTCTCTCTCTCTCTCTCTCACTTTTTTCTTTCTTTCTTTCTCTCTCTCTCTCTCTCTCTCTCTCTCTCTCTCTCTCTCTCTCTCTCTCTCTCTCTCTCTCTCTCTCTCTCTCTCTCTCTCTCTCACCCACGCCCACACACAGTATTGCACATCTGTCAGAAAATTGAAAAGCGATATTTAGCCCCAACAAACGCCCAAGCGGTGACGTAACACAAGGGAACGCAACTATATAAAACATTTGGTCATGAAACGCAATGAGAGGAAGCCAATAGCGTGAGACCCAGGATGTCACCACCACCGCCACCACTGCCACGAACCCCATTACCACCACCACCACCGCCACCACCAGCATCACCACCACCACCAGCCAGCCTTGCACGTCACAGAGGCATTGATAGCGAATTCTAGATGCCATTGAGTTTTTTCCGTGGAGGACTTTTTTGTTTGCTTCGCTTTTTATGCTTCGTGAGAGAGTATCATTTTTTTTTTTTTTTTTTTTAATGTCATAGGCAGTTCAAAGGAAGATAAAATGATATTGAGAAAAAGTCTTATGTTTCTGCTCACCACAAATGGAAGTAAAACATCTAAATTCATAACTCAAGAGATGGTTTAAGAGCTCAAGGAAAACAAACAAACACAGAACTCCCCCCCCCTCCCCCCCCTTCGCCGCGATATTGCTGCTCCCCCCAAACGAAAAGTAGAAGATCCAGATTAGAAATTCAAAATAGGTTGGAGAGGTGTTGATACTCCCCTGATGAAGGCGTTTTTGTTGTAAGCAGGAGTAAATATAAAGATGAAAGGAGGCTATTCTCGGCTCTCCCTTTGTGAGAGATGTTAATTAGTAGAAACCGAAAAACTTCACCCTTTCGGACTATTTCTTGCCTTCTCTGAATTCCATATACTTCATTTCCAACTTCTATTTTTGTCCTCTGTAGCGGGCTTTTTTTTGTACTTTTTGTTGCCCTTGAGCCGTATTCTTTGATGTAAAAAATATATACATTAGATCGTAATAGTGATTCTTGAAAATCTCGTAAGGCATGGGGTCTGCCATATAAAATGATGTTGGAAATGGTGTCAAGAGAGAGCTTGTAATATGGAGGTATATATATGTTTAGAATGGTGAAAGGCGTCTGTGAATATCACCGAGCCGGGCATCGTTACTGAGGCTTAGAGGAGAATATTACCTTCGTGATGGTCATTCGTACATGCTTTTCCCTGGTGAAAATATCTATATATAAACGTATGGACACGGCTTTGACTCGCCTTCATAGTGAAAAGACCCGCTGAGCATCACCCAGTTCGGCATCCTTATTGAAGTTAAAAAAGATGTGTGGTTTTAGTGACGCATTAGTTTCTTTTTCCCCGTTTGAGTCTATATGCGTAATGATGGACACAGTTATCCTCGTCCTTATGGTGGAAACCCTCGTGATTCTGATCCTGTTGGGAGAGTGTTCATGTGTGTTCGGGGAGGAGGTGGGAGGGGGTCGTATCTAGGAAGGCCTGTGTGTACGTGTGTGTGTCAGGGAAGGAGGTGGGGAGTAAGGGGGAGAGGTGGATGTGGGAGGAACTGTACGTGGGTAGTATGAGGGTGTGTAGGAAAGGCATTGTGGAGTAATGAGCGAGGTGTGTATGTGGGAGGGGCTGTATGTAGGTAGTATAAAGTCTGCAGGGGGAGGAGGAGGAGGGGAGAAAGGGGGAAGCGTGAATGTATGGAAAAGGCTTATGTAGAAAGAATTGTGTGTACATATGCATCAGGGGAGGAGGAGGAGGAGAGGTGTGAATGTATGGGAGTGGGTGTCACGGAAGGGAAAGGGTTGTGGAGAGGAAATGCAGAACGGACGCCTGGGAGGAGAGAGTATACGATCATTAAGAGGGAGACTCATAGCCCGGCCAACGCCATGAGGAAAATTAAGGACATTAACGAGAAAAAGAAGATGAAGAATGCGAATAATAACGAAGAAGAAGAAGAAAATAATAATAATGATAATAAGAATAATAAGAATAAGAATAAGAATAATAAGAATAATAATAAGAAGAAATGCAGGGACTTCGTGGGTCAGGGAGGAAAGGGCAGACGGGAAGGGAGGTGTATGCGTGGGAGGGAGTGAATCCATGAAGCTAAGATGATGAGGTGATGTTAGTCTGTGATGTGGACGGTCACGACTGGATGCTCTCTCATTCTTGAAAACTTCCTCGCCACTGAAAATAATACTCCTTCCTTTATATTTTCTTCCACATCCTGTATAATTCTTCTTCAATCTCTCTTCACTAAAAAAACAACAAAAAAAACCCGGTTCTCCTTCCTCTGCATCATTTTAACTCCAATCTCCTCATCCAACATCCCTCTATCTCCATCTCTCCCTTCCACATCGCTCATCTCCCCTCCACATCTGTCCCATACCAAATAGCCTCCCCCTCACCTCCCCATCTCCCCACCTCCCCTTCCACCTCCCCACCGCCACTCCCCACAGACACACGGGGATTTTCTCATCATCCCGTTAATATCTCGGTGAAAAATGAGCCGAATTTAGATTTTGTCAGGAAAGATTGGGGTTGGGGAGGGGAGTGGGGAGGGAGTGGCGTTGTGTGAGGGAAGGGGAGGGAGAAGGAGGAGGAGGGGGGAAAGGGGTAGGGGGGGATGTGTGTGTGGGGGAGGGGAAGGAGGATTGTATGTATGAGGGATGGTGTCATAGGTAAGGAATTTTAAGGACTGCGTAGGTTAGTGAAGAGGGAAGAGAGTGATTTGTATGTGTGTGTGTGTGTGTGTGTGTGTGTGTGTGTGTGTGTGCGTGTGTGTGTGCGAGAGAAGTTAAGAGGCTTCAGGAAGGTGACGATGAAGGGTTTAGTGGCTCTCTTCGTCGGTGCGTCTCGGGAAAGGTGCGTGAATTAAAAATGGGCTTCAGGTGTTCTGTTGTGATGGAGGAGGAGGAGGAAGAGGAAGAGAAAGAGGAAGAAGACTTCAGCAACGACAATAACAAGATAATGGATAAAAGTGCAAGAAAAGAAAGGGAAACAAGAAGAGAGAGAAAATGAAGAAAGAGGAGAAGAAGGTCATTTGGAGAAGATAAATTAGTGTTATCAGCTTGCCAGTAGTTGTAGTAGTAGTAGTAGTAGTGGTAGTAGTAGTAGTAGTAGTAGTAGTAGTAGTAGTAGTAGTTTGCGCATCAGCAACAACAACAACAACAACAACAACAACAACAACAATAGCAGCAACAATAACAGCGACAATACCAGCGAGCGGGATAACGAGGTCCCACAGCGAACATGTTTTTTTAACTATCCGTTTTGCGTGTGTTCCAAATGGTTTGTGTGGAGAGTCACTTAGTGGGCGGCCGCTGGGGAGGGCAGACCACCACTACCACCACCACCCTTATCACCACCACCACCACCACCCTTATCACCACCACTACCACCACCACCCTTATCACCACCACTACCACCACCACCCTTATCACCACCACTACCACCACCACCACCCTTATCACCACCACCACCACCACCACCACCCTTATCACCACCACCACCCTTATCACCACCACCACCACCACCACCCTTTTCACCACCACCACCACCACCACCCTTATCACCACCACCACCACCACCACCACCCTTATCACCACCACCACCACCACCACCCTTTTCACTACTACCACTTCCACCACCACCCTTATCACCACCACCACCACCACCACCACCACACTAATCACTACCACCACCACACTCATCACCACCACCAATTTCATTACCACCACCACCCTTATCACCACCACCACCACCACCACCACCACCACCCTTATCACCACCACCACCACCACCACCACCACCCTTATCACCACCACCACCACCACCACCACCCTTATCACCACCACCACCACCACCACCACCCTTATCACCACCACCACCACCCTTATCACCACCACCACCACCACCACCACCCTTATCACCACCACCACCACCACCCTTTTCACTACCACCACCACCACCACCACCCTTATCACCACCACCACCACCACCACCACCATTATCAGCACCACCACCACCACCACCATTATCACCACCACCACCACCACCACCATTATCACCACCACCACCACCACCACCATTATCACCACCACCACCACCACCACCACCCTTATCACCACCACCACCACCACCACCACCACCCTAATCACCACCACCACCACCACCACCCTTATCACCACCACCACCACCACCACCCTTATCACCACCACCACCACCACCACCCTTATCACCACCACCACCACCACCACCACCACCACCCTTATCACCACCACCACCACCACCACCCTTATCACCACCACCACCACCACCCTTATCACTACCACCACCACCACCACCACCACCATGCACTACCTCTTATCACCACCACTACCACCACCACCATGCACTCCCTCCTATCACCACCACCACCACCACCACCATGCACTACCTCCTATCACCACCACCACCACCACCACCACCATTATCACCACCACCACCACCACCACCCTTATCACCACCACCACCACCACCACCACCCTTTTCACTACTACCACTTCCACCAGCACCACCACCACCACCACCCTTATCACCACCACCACCACCACCACCAATATACACACCACCACCACCACCACCACCACCCTTTTCACTACCACCACCACCACCACCACCACCACCACCCTTATCACCACCACCACCACCACCACCAACCCCACCACCACCCCCACCACCACCACCACCACCCTCACCACCACCACCACCACCACCACCCTTATCACCACACCACCACCACCACCACCACCACCCATCACCAGCAACACCACCACCACCATTATCACCACCACCACCACCACCACCACCACCACCATCACCACCACCACCACCACCACCCTTATCACCACCACCACCACCACCACCCTTATCACCACCACCACCACCACCACCACCCTTATCACCACCACCACCACCCTTATCACCACCACCACCACCACCACCACCACCCATATCACCACCACCACCACCACCACCCAAAACACCACCACCACCACCACCACCAACACCACCACCACCACCCAAAACACCACCACCACCACCACCACCACCACCACCACCACCACCACCACCCTTATCACCACCACCACCACCACCCTTATCACCACCACCACCACCACCCTTATCACCACCACCACCACCACCACCACCCTTATCACCACCACCACCACCACCACCACCCTTATCACCACCACCACCACCACCACCACCACCACCACCCTTATCACCACCACCACCCTTTTCACTACTACCACTTCCACCACCACCACCACCCTTTTCACTACTACCACTTCCACCACCACCACCACCCTTATCACCACCACCACCACCACCACCCTTTTCACTACCACCACCACCACCACCACCACCACCCTTTTCACTACCACCACCACCACCACCACCCTTTTCACTACCACCACCTCCACCACCACCCTTTTCACTACCACCACCTCCACCACCACCGCCAGCATCACCACTTTTTTCACTACCATTACCACCACCACCACCACCACCACCACCATTACCACCCACATTTACTATATTCTCCCCCACAACCACCAACACTTCTGCATTACCATTTCCACCGCCAAACTGTGTACCATCATCACAAACACCACCACCACCACTACCACCGCCGCCACCATGACAGCACACCACCACCACCACCACCACCACCTCCACCACCACCAGTTTCTCTTTAGATTTTAACTTAAGAAACTGAGTTGACATTTGTCATTGTTTTAAGCCATCCTGTAAATAACAAGGGAAGGGAAAATACACAAGAAGGAAAGCCGACTCGGGGCCTTGATCGCACGTAACAAATTGCGTTGGAGCGTTTCACCGAACTCTTGTTAAGCCAAATGAATTGTCGGTGAACTGTTACACTAATACGATTCTCTGGAAATTTAATTGTAAAGGTTATTAATTGCATACGCTTTCAATTTTCACCTGTGCTGGGTATATGTAAATGCATAACGATTACAGGTAAATGCGTTTGTTTTATGTTATTATACTCGTCGATGGCTTTTTGTCCTTTTTTTTAACCAAGCTAAACAACCACATTCTAGATTCAGTGAGAATAAAAAGGGAGGAAAATATTTTGTCATTTTTCATTTCAAATATATAAAGAATAATGAGTTAAATAAGTGGAATTGAAGAGGGAGTTTCTTTTATCCTATTTTTCGATCCAAATGTACAAGCCAATGATGTGTTAAAAGTCTGCAAAGGAGGAAGACTGATAGAGAAGAATAGCATAGGAAGCGATGTGATGAAAAGAGGAATGAAGAAAGAAGTTAAATGAATATGAATATGCATATGCAAGTGAAATTGAAGAGGGAGTTTCTTTTATCCTATTTTACGATCCAAATGTACAAAAATGTGTTAAAAATCTGCAAAGGAGGAAGACTGATAGAGAAGAATGGCATGGGAAGCGATGTGATGAATAGAGGAATGAAGAAAGAAGTTAATTGAATATGAATATGCAAGTGAAATTGAAGGAGTTTCTTTTATCCTATTTTACGATCCAAATGTACAAGACAATGATGTGTTAAAAGTCTGCAAAGGAGGAAGACTGATAGAGAAAAATAGCGTAGGAAGCGATGTGATGAAAAGAGGAATGAAGAAAGAAGTTAATTGAAAATGAATATGCATATGCAAGTGAAATTGCAGATGGAGTTTCTTTTATCCTATTTTACGATCCAAATGCACAAGACAATGATGTGTTAAAAGTTTGCAAATAAGGAGAAAAATAGCGTAGGAAGCGATGTGATGAAAAGGGAAATGAAGAAAGAAGTTAAATCGACTATAAGGTAATGTTAATGTCAGTGAGTAGGAAGAAAGAGAAAACATGAGTGGAATGGAAAAGTTAGGAAGAATATAAAAAAAAAAGATCGGTCAGGATAGAAAGTAAACTAATGGGAATGTAAAAAAAATTAAGTTGTGCTTTAAGAAAACATTGCTGAAAGAGATTTATTCGACATATACAAAAATGGAAATAAATGAATGTTAAGATGGAGGAATATTTATGTGAGCCGAAAAAATCTGGGAAAGAAAGTAATAGCAATGATGTAAATATCGACAGCCAAGTAGATTTAATTCACATATACGAGGAAAAAAAGATAATTGGGTGTAGAGGAAAAGGAGGGAATTAGAAGGCGATGAAAAAAAAGTGAAAGGGAAAGGAAAAAATGCGGTATTAATAAAAGAGGAAGGAAGTACATTTAATTCACATATACGACGAAAAAAAGATAATTGGGTGTAGAGGAAAAGGCGGAAATTAGAAAGCGATGGAAAAAAAGTGAAAAAGAAAGCAAAAAGAAAAAAAAATGCGGTATTAATAAAAGAGGTAGGAAGACATTGTTAAATCAGTGTGAAAAAGGAAGATTGGGAGAGATGAAAAGTAAGTGAAATAAAGCGAAACAAAAGGATAAGAAAAGAAGTAACGCTGAATGAATGGAAGAGGAAGAAAGGAAGACGATTATAAAATGGAAAAAACCGTGTAAATGAAAGAGGAAGGAAGACATTGTTAAATCGGTGTAAGAAAGGAGGAAGATTGGGAGAGACGAAAAGGAAGTGAAATAAACTGAAACAAAAGGATAAAAAAAGAAATAATGCTGAATAAATGGAAGAAGAGGAAGGGAGACGATTATAAAATAGAAATATATAAAAAAAGGCGGAAGTTTGGTACAGATGGAAAGAAAACAAAGACAACAGGAAAAACAAGACAGTGCGTATTAATGTTTACGGAAAGAAAATAAAGAAAAGAAAGAGCGTTATAATGTTTTGAGACTGCGAGGCCTTGAGGAAGTGTGATTAGATTATTTACCCCCCCCTTCCCCCCCCACGCCTCTCTCTCTCTCTCTCTCTCTCTCTCTCTCTCTCTCTCTCTCTCTCTCTCTATCTATCTTTCTATCTATCTGTCCATCTCTTCCTCGTTTGCTCGTGAAGAAGAGATAATTTTTCATGAATGACGTCAATTAATCTTATCGACGTACACACACACACACACACACACACACACACACACACACACACACACACACACACACACACACACACACACACACACACACTCTCTCTCTCTCTCTCTCTCTCTCTCTCTCTCTCTCTCTCTCTCTCTCTCTCTCTCTCTCTCTCTCTCTCTCTCTCTCTCTCGATTATACCACTAGAGCGGGCAACCTCGTAATGATCCAGTAGGCTTCATATTACCTGCCTTTCCATGTTTCCACGTTTCCTCGTCGTTCACTTGTTTCTCGTTGTTGTCGTCCTCCTGCCTCCGTCTCAGATCCAATGCCTCTTTCCTTTTTTCCTATCCCGGCTTTCCCGTCATCTCCCCTCCTCTCCTTTGCCGATCTCCCCTCCCCTCCCTTCCCTCCCCTCCCTTCCTCTCCCCTATCTTCCCTTCCCTTCCCTTCCCTCCCCTTCCTACCCACCCACCTTTTCAGAGCTCAAGAGGGCAATGTTTACCTCTCACGGCCCATCTTACCTTTCCAAGTCTCCCTTGAGCCCCGGCTTTTTCTTTCCTTCACTCCTTCATTCTCTCCCTCTCCCTCCTTCTCCCTCCCTCTCTCCTCCCTACCTCCCATCTTCTTCCTATCTATATAACGTTTCCTTATCTCTAAGCCGACTCTTTATCTCCCTTCCCTTCTCCATCCCTTCCTTCTTTTCCTGTTTCTCTCCTTCTTTCCTCCCTTCCTTCTTTCTACCTCATTTTTTCCTCTTCTCTTCCTTTCTTTCTGTTTTCTTTCCTCCCTTTCTTCTCTCTCCCTCTACCCTCCCTTTTTTTCATTTTCCCTCCCTCCTTACTATTTTTCTTCCTTTCCTCTCCCGCCCTCCCTTCCTTCACCTCAGCTCAGTTTTTATTGTTCCTTAGGTTTTACATTTTCATTTTTCTTTCTCTCTTTTTTACTCTATTTTTGTTTCCTCTTCCATATTTTTTTGCTTCTAATCATGCGAGCTAATATTCCTCTTCCTCCTTACTCCCTCCTTCTTTCCTCCTCCTCCTCCTCCTCCACCTTCTCCTCGTTTTCAAGGTCATAATGTAATCTGAAGACGCGTGGCAGAAAAGAAAGGTCAGGAAGGTCTTTGTGGTTCTTCTCTTCTTCATTCTCTTCATTTCCTCCTCTCTTTCTCCCTTTCCTCCTTGCTTTCCCTGTCCATGTCTTTATCCAGTCTCCGTATCTCCATCCCTTTCTTTGTTATCCTGTATTTTGTCACTGCTTATTTTCCTTTCCCTTCTTCTTTTCCCTTCTTTTCTTTGCCTTTTTTTGCTTGTCTTCCTCTCGTTATCTTCTTATCTCTTTCCTTTTCACCGCCCATTGAACCACTCATCTCTCCTCACCCTTGCTTTTTCTCCTTTTCATTCCTTCATCCTCCTTCCTACCTCCTCTCCTCCTTTCCTTGTCTACCTATTCTTTTCTATGTCTTATTCTTCCCTCCCCCCTTCCTCTCTTTCACCATCTTTTCCCTTACATCCTGTTTTTTAATGTTATTGTTATCGTTTTTTCCTCTTTCCACCCCTTATTATCTTTTCCCAATCTTTGCTTTTATCTTTTCTCCCTTGTTACTTTATTTCATCTCACTTTCTTTTTCCTTTCCTTCAGCCCTCCTTCTCCCGTCTCCTTCATTAACTACTTTCTGTCATCCCTCCTTTTACCTTCATTTTCCCTTCCTTCCCTCTTTCCCTTCTCTTTCCTTCCCCCCTTATTTCACATAATACTTCCCCTTCTGCTGTCTTTCCCATTCTACTTCTGTTCCTCCTGTTTTTCCTTTTCCACTTCCCACTATTTCCTCTTTCCCTTCCTCCTTTCTCTTTACCTCCCTCTCTCCCTCCTTCCCTGCGTCACCGCCTCCGTCGTGTTGCGTGTCGTGTCGTCAGGTGCAGGGAATCAACTTTTTAGCGTCAGGATCTGTGCAGGAGTCTTTGTGTTTGTCGACGTTTCTTTTTTATCGCTGTTGTTTTATTGAACACCACTACGAGGCGAGGGTGTGAATATGTGAGTGTGGGTGGGTGGTGGGGAAGTGTGTGTGTGTGTGTATGTGGGTGTGTGAGAGAGAGAGAGAGAGAGAGAGAGAGAGAGAGAGATCGTTAAAAGCTATCTCTTATTCACTCATAAAGAAAAAAAGAAAAAAAATATGACCTACAATATTATTATTATTATTATTATTATTATTCATGTGTTTATCTTATTTTCTCTTATCTGCTTCCTTCTTTCAGTCGTTTCTCCTCTTTCCATTAGCGAACGGAAGCGACGATAAATATTGCGAAAGAGATTGCTCGTTAATGATTTGTATGCAGATTTTTTAATAATTCTTTCTGCTCCATGTTTTTCTTTTCTTTTTTTCCTCTCTCTCTCTCTCTCTCTCTCTCTCTCTCTCTCTCTCTCTCTCTCTCTCTCTCTCTCTCTCTCTCTCTCTCTCTCTCTCTCTCTCTCTCTCTCTCTCTCTCTCAATTGCTGGTTCATGGCTCAGTGAAGATGCACGAAGGCGAGAGGTCCAGATGAATAACGGAGAGGCTTAGAGGAAGAAAGGGAGAGAGAGAAAAGAAAGTGCATGAATAAGAGAGAATGAATGATGGAGAACGAAAGAGAGAGAGAAAGAAAGGGGGCGGGGTACGGTGGAGGAAATAAAAAAAAGTGTGGGGGAATGAAACTGGGGGAAGGTGGGAGAAAGGAGGGAGGAGAATATAGACGAAGGATTGGAATGAAGAAGATAGGGATAGACGAGGGAGGAAAGGGTCAAGCGAGGGAAGGAGTCTGGAAGAGGAAGAAAGATAAAATAAAAAAAGAAGCTGAAAGAAAGATTTGAGACGAAGATGAAAAATTGACGAAGAAAATAAAATAAGGAGGTGAAAGAAACGAGATTTGAGACGAAGATGAAAAATTGACGGAGAAAATAAAATAAGGAGCTGAAAGAAACGAGATTTGAGACGAAGAGGAAAAATTGACGAAGAAAATATAATAAGGAGCTGAAAGAAACGATATTTGAGACGAAAAAAGATGAAAAATTGACGAAGAAAATAAAATAAGAAGCTGAAAGAAACGAGATTTGAGACGAAGAGGAAAAATTGACGAAGAAAATAAAATAAGAAGCTGAAAGAAACGAGATTTGAGACGAAGATGAAAAATTGACGGAGAATCAGAGTGAGGGTACGAGCAGGATATGGGGAGAGGACGGTAGGTAGGGAGGGAAGACTCGCACCGTTGCCAAATTATCGTACTCAGAGCCTCTTATTTACCGGTTTCTGAGCCATAGCTATTGCGTAAAAACACCAATAATTAACCACTTTAAGGTAACTATATATGAAGGCAGTTATTTAGGTCGAGGAGGCAGTTTTGGGGTCGGAAATTGGCAAACATAGGAGGCTGGATACGACAATCTGGCAACGTTGGGGAGGAGGGAGATTAGAAGAAATAGTAGATCAAAGATGATTGTGTTGGCCTTGAGCTGAGCTGCGTCTGTATCCACAAAGACTCATCCTGCTTATTGTTTTTTGTGTTGAGAGAGAGAGAGAGAGAGAGAGAGAGAGAGAGAGAGAGAGAGAGATTGATTGATTGATTCCAACACCAAATATATGGATTCCAACACCAAATATATGGATTCCAACACCAAATATATGGATTCCAACACCAAATATATGGATTCCAACCCCAAATATATGGATTCCAACACCAATTTTTGCCTGGGTATGGAGAGAGAGAGAGAGAGAGAGAGATGGACAAAGAGACAGATCAAGCACAACCGTCGCACACAAAGAAACAAAGAAAGAAACAAAAATCTCACTCAACCTTCCCTTCATGAAAAGTGTAAAGCAAAAAAAAAAAAAAAAGTTAAAGGAAAATAATATAAAAAAATGCACACTCCAGTTTATTTTTTTATCTTTTCTCTTTCCTTTGTGCTATCTTGCATGCAGCGCTGATGACACTTTTGCCGCGTTGCCGGAAGTTAAGAGACAGTAACGAAGTTTGTAGTGTTTTCCTCGAGGGTTGAGTGACGCTATTAATTTTTTTGCTCTTCCTTCCTTCCTTCTCTCTTTTCGTTGTTTCTTGACCTCTAATATTTTTTTTTTTCGTGTATGTCCGAGTCTGGTATTTACTTTCAAAACAATATATTTTTTTCATGTCAGAGTCTGGTATTTACTTTCCTACAATATATTTTTTTCATGTCAGAGTCTGGTATTTACTTTCCTACAATATATTTTTTTCATGTCAGAGTCTGGTATTTACTTTCCTACAATATATTTTTTTTCATGTCAGAGTCTGGTATTTACTTTCCTACAATATATTTTTTTCATGTCCGAGTCTGGTATTTACTTTCCTACAATATATTTTTTTCATTGCAGAGTCTGGTATTTACTTTCACGACAATATATTTTCTTTTCGTGTATGTCCGAGTCTGGTATTTACTTTCACCACTGTACATGCGTTTCTTGTCTATTTCTCGTTCGGTGAGTGCGTTCCTTGTCAGGCGAGGTTCGTTTAATCCAGCGGAACGAGAAATGGACACGAAACGCACGCGAACGGAAACGAACGGATTGATAATTTTGCTCTCCGCCGATCTTCTGTTCACACTATCCGGCAAAGTGTGACTACAACATAAGACAAAATGGTGTTAGATTCTGATGTTAATGGATCTGATGTTAAGGGAGTTACCATGGAAGGGAGAGCTTGTAATATGTCCGATGTAGTCCCCATTTGCGTACGTACAAATGGTTTATTGAAAAAATCGTAAGGAAAGAGGTGTTGGATTCTGATATTATTGGAACGGATGTCAAGGGAGTGGCCGAGGAAGGGAGAGCTTGTAATATGTCCGATGGTGTCCCCAATAGCCTACGTACAAATGGTTTATTGAAAAAATCGTAAGGAAAGAGGTGTTGGATTCTGATATTATTGGAAAGGAGGTCGAAGAAGTGGCCGAGGAAGGGAGAGCTTGTAATATGACCGATGTAGCCGGCTATCAATACGTACAAATGGTTTATTGAAAAAATCGTAAGGAAAGAGGTGTTGGATTCTGATATTATTGGAACGGATGCCGAGGAAAGGGCCGAGAAATGTAGAGCTTGAGATACATAAACACAGGAAAATGGCGTTATAAAGACAAATTTCTATTATTATCATATAAATTATTTCCTGCCGCATGGTCAAAGGAGGAAGACGCAGCTACTAAGTCTGAGGATTATAACGTGGATTGCGGTTCCCTCCTTTACCTCCACTCCCAAAGCCAATGATCCAGTGACAAGCCTTTCTTGGTTCTCCTGAACTCCCAAGACTTTTTTTTCCTTTTCTCCTGTTTTAGATTTTCTTTTCTTAGCTTCACTTAATCCCCTTTTGTCTTGAAGCTGAGAAGGAAGAGGAGAAAGAGGAGGTGGAAGTGGAGGAAGGGGAAAGGGAGTAAGAGAAAGAGGAGAGGAGGAGGAAGAGGAGGAGGAGGAGGAGGAGGAGGAGGAGGAAGGCTCTGGTAGTGAAGGTAAATGGAGGGTGCAAAAGGAGATGAGAGTGGATGGCGGAGACGTGAGAAAGAAGTTAAAGAGAGAGAGAGAGGAAGTATAGGAGTCAAGTAGCTCACAGAATTCTTGGAGATGGTAAAGGTGATGATGGTGGTGGAGGTGGCGGAGTGTGACACCTGAGGGGACTGATAGGATAACACAGGTAACTCAGATCATGTACAGGTATTTTAAGAAGAGGAAACATGGCCCACCTGTCAATTATGTGTGTGTGTGTGTGTGTGTGTGTGTGTGTGTGTGTGTGTGTGTGTGTGTGTGTGTGTGTACATCATCCTCCGCTTCCCCCACACATCACCACCACTGCCGCCACCACCATCATCACTTTCACCACCCCGAGTATCGAAAACCAATGCTCATGTCATGCAACACCGCCTTGTTTCCCGCCGCCCACACCACTTGTTCCTGTGTCCCTTGTGTCTTGCGCCCACCACCACCACCACTACAACCACCACCACCACCAGCAACAACAACAATAGCAAGAACGCGTATTATTGCATTATTATAATCATCATCGTCATTATTTTGGTTCACCTCCTCCTCTTCCTCCTCCTCCTCGTTATCCTCATCACTGTCAACACCTTCTTTTCGTCCTCATGTAATAGTTAAGGAAAATTGAATATTACGCGATCTTTGCACAACACCCACCCACTCACTCACACTCACACACTCAGAATCCTAACATAAACACAAGGAAAATGAGATGGCCAACATTGCGTCAGAATTCCTGTTTAGTTATGCGCGTGCCAGAAATCTTCGCTTCTCTGGTATTCCTTCCTGCGTGCTCTGTTCGAAGGGAAATGAGACGATAGCGGCTGTATATGCCTTTCGAAACTCTCTCTCTCTCTCTCTCTCTCTCTCTCTCTCTCTCTCTCTCTCTCTCTCTCGTTTTCTTTTTTCAACCAAACAACAATGACAACAACAATAGGCGACGTGGCATTTATACAATACCCTCTGCATATACGCATTTATCTCTCTCTCTCTCTCTCTCTCTCTCTCTCTCTCTCTCTCTCTCACAACGCCAAACCCTCATTCCTCTACGGTTAAATCTTGCCCACTCCATCCCGATCTCAGGGTGCAATATCACGTCCATTTCCATATTGATCGAACCCTTTCTCTCTTCTCTTTAGTGCCTGCGTACCTTAAGGATTTATGGGCCCTCTAACCCGTCAAAGAAAGGCAAGGGTTCTTCAAAGGGAATGTAAATGGCGACTTCTGAAAGTTCTACGTATAATAAAGGGGAAGGAAAATATCGTTAAGAAGGTTTTGACAGAATGGAACGTGAAATTCAGACCTTGGGCTAAATTTGAAGGCGTCCGTCACAGCTCCATTCCGGTGACTCTCTTGTCCGTCATATATTCCGTCCATCGGCTTTTCCAGGGCATGTGTTAATATACATAGATAGATAGATAGATAGATAGATAGATAGATAGAGATATAGATAGATAGATAGATAGATAGAGAGAGAGAGAGAGAGAGAGAGAGAGAGAGAGAGAGAGAGAGAGAGAGAGAGAGAGATCAGGGGTGAGTCAGTTTTGCCAGCCATAAACCTCCTTCTCCCTTCCTCTTTCTCGTCATTATCCTCCATTTCTTCCTCCTCCTCCTCTTCCCCTTCCTCTTCTTAAGTCGTAAGTGCGGAAACCATCAACTTCAAAAATCGCATCGACCGTTACTTCGCGACAAAAGGAGTTAATTGAAAAACGGTCCACAGTGCTTTGATCTGCTCTGCCGGCACCCAATGACTGTCGGGCAGATCACGGCTATACAGCAGGCAACCTCGTAATGAGCCATGTTACCTGTCTTTCCATGTTTTCCTGTTTCCTCCTCTTCTTTCTCCTTCATCTCCACAACTACCACCATTACCAACAACGATACCACTATTATCCTGTCTTCCTCTTATTACTCCTCCTCCTCCTCCTCCTCCTCCTCCTCCTCCTCCGATCTCTGCAGAATGAGATCATTAAGGAGGAACATGAAAGGCAGTTCAGGTGTGAATCAGTAATACTTAAGTCTCTCTCTCTCTCTCTCTCTCTCTCTCTCTCTCTCTCTCTCTCTCTCTCTCTCTCTCTCTCTCTCTCTCTCTCTCTCTCTCTCTCTCTCTCTCTCTCTCTCTCTCTCTCTCTCACCTCCTCCTCCTCCTCCTCTTCTTCCTCCTCCTCCAGTCGTTAAAGTTTGGAATTCTTTACCCTGTGATGTCGTTGATAGTACAACAGTTACGGCCTTCAAGAATAGATTAGACAAGTATTTTGAATCCAGCCAGCAACTAAGATATTACTCATTGTCGCCATAACGTTAAGTTCTTTCGAATACTGTTGTCCATGTCCGTTTTTATCGCCCGGTTAGTGGTAGCAGTAATGGTAGTTCTTTCCTCTTTCCTACATAATTTCCATGCAGTTTTTCCATGCTGTATGTTTTTTTTCCTTTCCTGCCAGCTTTGGCTGGCCTTTGCCGTCCTTCATCTTCCACCTTTTATTAAATAGATAGTGTAGCTTGTCACAAACAGCCTTGTAAGGACCATCGGGTCTGCTGTTGTTTGTTCTTCCTTTGTGTGTCTTTGTGTTCCTCTTCCCCCTCCTCCTCCTCCACCTTCACCTTCACCTTCATTCACTTTCCCCTCCAGTGCTCTGCCATCGGTCTAGCTCTCCACTTCTCACCTCCTCTCCTCATTATTTTTCCTCCTCTATTTCTCCTTGAACCCCCCACCCCCCCTCCCTCTCTCTCTCTCTCTCTCTCTCTCTCTCCCTCCCAGTCTCATTTCGCACCTCAGTGGAGACCAATATTTTGATTTATGCTTATGAGTTCTTTCTAGTAATGACAACAGAATATTAGAGGAGGAGGAGGAGGAGGAGGAGGAGGAGGACGGTGGTAAGAAGGAGGAGGACGGTGGTAAGAAGAATGAGAAACAGGAGAAGGAGGAGAAGAATGGAATTGAGTGAGTCGGTATCGGAGTCATAAGAGGAGGAGGAGGAGGAGGAGGATGGAGGAGAAAGAGGAAGAGGACGAGGACGAGGACGAGGACCAGGAGGAGGAGGAGGAGGGTGAGGCAGGTACAAAAGAGTAAGAGTCGAAGGAAAAAGGGAGAAGAAGGCGAGAAACGACCCATAAAATTATATAGCTACGCCGGTGCAAGTTTTTCTGAGAGGGAAGGCGAGGAGGCGTAAGTGTGGGGCCGTGATTCAGGTGTGTGGAGGCCTGTGCAGGTGTGGGAGTAAAAAGGGAACAGTGATGGTTTTGGAAAGGTGTGTGTGGGTGGAAGGGATGACAGAATAGAAAGGAGTGAGGAAAGGGAGAAGAAAAGTTATTGGACGTGCTGAAGAGGAAGGAAAATGGAAATAGAAAGGAGTGAACTGGGAAATAGAAAAGAGGTTGGTTGAAAAGCCGAGGAAGGGAGGAAAAAATGGAAAGGAGTGAGGGGAGAAAAAGGAAGAAGAAACAGGTTAATGAAGGCGCCGAGGAAAGGAGGAAAAAAAATGGAACGGAGTGAAAGAAGAAAGAAAAAAAGAGATTGATGGAGAAACCGAGGAGGAAAGTAAGGAAAAGATGGAATGGAGTAAAGGAAGAAATAGGAAAGAAGCAGTTGAACGGGAGAAAAAAATGGAATAGAGTGAGATAAGAAAAAGAAAAGAGGTTGATGGGGAAACCGATGAAGAAAGGAAGGAAGGAGACGGAATGGAGTAAACAAAGAAACAGGAAAGAAGTTGATAAAGGCGCTGAGAAAGGGAGGAAAAAATTGTAAGAAGTAGGGAAGAACATACGAGCATAAGAACGTAAGGAGTCTGCAAGAGGCCGGCTGGTCTGTAGACGGCAACTCCTGTGAACCTAACCCCATCTGTCTCTGAATTTATCTAATCTATTTATGAATGTGAATATTGTATTGGCACTCACAACATGACTGCCAAGCCTGTTCCACTCATCCAACACTATATTGGTAAACCAGTTTTTGCCTATGTCCTTGTTGAATCTGAATTTATCCAGTTTAAACGCATTACTACGTGTCCTACGGTCCTACCCGGGTCTCTTATCATCAATACCTTATTAATATCTCTCTTATCAAAGCCCTTCATCCATTTATAAACCTCGATCAAGTCTCCTCGCACCCTTCACCTCTCTTGAGAATGCTAGTTTAATTGTTGAAGTCTTTCCTCATATGGCAAGTTTCTTAACTCGTGAAATATCTTTGTAATTGATTGGAGACGCTGTATGTATGTGCATGTATGTGTGTGGAAGGAGCGAAAACAAGTGAAAGAGGAGGAAGCAAGGAACGAAAGACCGGAATCAAGATCGGAAGAATAAAGGAATGGAATGATGGAGAGATGCCTTTTGTTGGAGAGAAAGAACGAGAGGAAGAGACAGGGCAGTAAAGGAGTCGGTAAAGGAAGGATAGAGGTCATAACGGCGCATTGTGGGAACATGGAAAGCGCGAGGCAGATAAAAAGGAAAATGGAAGGAAGAAAATAAATGAAGGAAGGAAAGGAAGGTTCTAGAGGAGGAAAGGAATGGATGGGAAGGAATGGTGTAAGAAAGGAAAGGAGGTAGGAAGGAAGCACGGGGAGTTGGAAGAAAGGAAAAAGGAAAGAAAGAAAAAAATAAGAGAAGAGAGAAGAGTAAATGAATGAAAGAAGGAAGGAGAGAGAGAGAGAGAGAGAGAGAGAGAGAGAGAGAGAGAGAGAGAGAGAGAGAGAGAGAGAGAGAGAGAGAGAGAGAGAGAGAGAGAGAGAGAGAGAGAGAGAGGAAAGGAGGATTGAAGGTGGGGAAAGAAAAGGAAAGGAAGGAAAAGGAAAGAGTAGAGGAAAGGAGGGAAAGGGGAGGGAGGGAAGAAAGAGGGAAAGAAAGGGTTGAAGGTGGGGAAAGAAAAGGAAAGGAAGGAAAAGGAAAGAGTAGAGGAAAGGAGGGAAAGGGGAGGGAGGGAGGGAAGGGGAGAGGGTGGAAGGGTTTCTCTATCAGGTGAAGGGCAAGTAATGAATGGGCCCGAAATGTAACCCAGCACGACTCTTTTTTCCGCTTAATGGCTTCGGGAGAGATAGATAGGTAGATAGATAGATAGAGATAGACAGATAGATAAAGATAGATGTATAGATAGAGATAGATAGAGACAGAAATATTGATAGAGAGAGAGATAGAAAGATAGAGGGGGGGGGGTGATATAAGGGTCGTGACACAGGCCTCCCACAAGGACATTCTCTTACCACCTAAACGACCCGATTGATGGAGAAGGAGGAGGAGGAGGAGGAGGAGGAGGAGGCGGTAGAGAAGGAAGAGGATGTAGAGATAGTGTTGCTAAATTTGATAGGAAGAGTAATAGTGTCGATAATCGTAATAGTATGTAGTAGTAGTAGTAATAGTAGTAGTAGTAGTAGTAGTAGTAGTAGTAGTAGTAGTAGTAAAAGTTGTAGTAGCAGCAGTAGTTGTAGTAGTAGAAGTATTTAGTGGTATATATTGATAGAGAATGAATGTAAGAGGATTAGAGTTGTTCGTAGTATTAGTATTAGGAGGGGGAGAAAGAGGAGATGGAGTATGAGGCTTAAGTCAGGTATAAAGGGAAGGAAGGAAGGAAGGAAGGAAAGGAGGAAAGGGAAAAAAAATAAGATAGACTGACGAGCATGAGTAGGCGGTGGCGTAGGTGGTAGCGTACTGGGCCCACATTCACCGCGTGATGGACGACGCGGGTTCGAATCCCCACGCTACCACTCGGATTTTTCAGTCACCGCTGAGTGGCTTAAAACTACCCACATGCTGTCCTGAAGACCACCCATCAACCCGGACTCTAGAGGAAGCCGTCCAAGCGAATCAAGAACGAGTTCCGGGGGGCAGCATGAGCCAATGCAAGATGGCGCCACTATAAACACTCGCCTGCGCCAGAACGGGCTGGGCCGACCATCAGGCCCCACCTGGAAAAAGCCTTGGGCCGACCATCAGGCCCCACCGGGAAGATGCCTACCGGCGCAATAGGCAATCAACGTAAAAAAAAAAAAAAAAAAAAAAAAAAATGAGAAGGTGAGTTGAGAAGACGAAGAAGGAAAAAAAAGTGATTGAAAATTGTCGGAACAGAGAAAAAAACAAAAACAGGAAAATGAGGAAGGTGAATATAAAAAAAGACAGCCAGGAAAAAGGTGTGATCATAATAACAGGAAGGGAAAAACCGTATATCCCAAAAGGGGCGGGAAATAACGAATACCGAAGTGTAGGAGCCGTAAAATTTCAGAGACTTAGGGCCCGGAAAATGAGGTGGAGGGAAGGGGGTGAGGGGGAGGGGAGGGGAGTGAGAAGGGGGCGGAGAAAAGTCGGAAAGGGATGAGACGGTGTGAGGTAGTGGGTTGAGGGGGAAGGGGGGGAGGTTGGGGGAGGGGGGAGGGATGATATATATCCATTCTGTTCTATATCGTAAAATAAAACAAAAAATGATAATAATAATAATAAAAACAATAATAATAATAATAATGATAATAGTAATAATAATAATAACTACTTCATCTAATTGCTTGCTGTTGTGTTTCATGTCTGTTTGATCTCATTGGAGGATTTGAATTGTGTTTTGGTGTAACTTAGCGAGATCTAAGTAGACAAGGCAAAAGTCGGAACAGCAAAGAGCACACGTCAAGCTGCTCGTTGCGTCAGGTCTCACCTCCGTCTCTTTGACCCGTGAGCCTCTGGGGAATGCAGGGCAAGTGTGACATCCGGGTTGCTACGGTTACCTTTCCCTCGATGGGTTTTAATTGTCCTTGTAGACGTTATATTACTTTATGTGCGATTTAATGATTTTCCTTGTCTTTTCAGAACGCTACCCACACACCGGCAAGGTAGGCCACAGTTCTTAAGCAACCGTTTCCAGAGGGTTTGGTTGCCTTATTGTTTCATTCTTTCTTCTTTTGTATCTTGGAGAGAAAAAATACCGAGGCAAAGTTGTTATTAATCCTGCGGTGTAGTGTTTTCTCCATTTTTCGCGTGTGGGGTCAAGTGTGGGGTCAGGTGTGGGGTGTGGGGGTAGTTAAAGCGGACAGGTGTGGGGTGTGGGGGTAGTTAAAGCGGACAGGTGTGGGGTGTGGGGGTAGTTAAAGCGGACAGGTGTGGGGTGTATGGGTAGTTAAAGCGGACAGGTGTGGGGTGTGGGGGTAGTTAAAGCGGACAGGTGTGGGGTGTGGGGGTAGTTAAAGCGGACAGGTGTGGGGTGTGGGGGTAGTTAAAGCGGACAGGTGTGTGATGTGGGGGTAGTTAAAGTGGACTGGTGTGGGGTGTGGGGGTAGTTAAAGCGGACAGGTGTGGGGTGTGGGGGTAGTTAAAGGGGACAGGTGTGGGGTGTGGGGGTAGTTAAAGCGGACAGGTGTGGGGTGTGGGGGTAGTTAAAGCGGACAGGTGTGGGGTGTGGGGGTAGTTAAAGCGGACAGGTGTGGGGTGTGGGGGTAGTTAAAGCGGACAGGTGTGGGGTGTGGGGTAGTTAAAGGGACAGGTGTGGGGGGTGGGGGCTGTTAAAGCGGACTGGTGTGGGGTGTGGGGGTAGTTAACGCGGACAGGTGTGGGGTGTGGGGGTAGTTAAAGCGGACAGGTGTGGGGTGTATGGGTAGTTAAAGCGGACAGGTGTGGGGTGTGGGGGTAGTTAAAGCGGACAGGTGTGGGGTGTGGGGGTAGTTAAAGGGGACAGGTGTGGGGTGTGGGGGTAGTTAAAGCGGACAGGTGTGGGGTGTATGGGTAGTTAAAGCGGACAGGTGTGGGGTGTGGGGGTAGTTAAAGCGGACAGGTGTGGGGTGTATGGGTAGTTAAAGCGGACAGGTGTGGGGTGTATGGGTAGTTAAAGCGGACAGGTGTGGGGTGTGGGGGTAGTTAAAGCGGACAGGTGTGGGGTGTGGGGGCAGTTAAAGCGGACAGGTGTGGGGTGTGGGGGCAGTTAAAGCGGACAGGTGTGGGGTGTGGGGGCAGTTAAAGCGGACAGGTGTGGGGTGTGGGGGCAGTTAAAGCGGACAGGTGTGGGGTGTGGCGGCAGTTAAAGCGGACAGGTGTGGGGTGTGGGGCAGTTAAAGCGGACAGGTGTGGGGTGTGGGGGCAGTTAAAGCGGACAGGTGTGGGGTGTGGGGGCAGTTAAAGCGGACAGGTGTGGGGTGTGGGGGTAGTTAAAGCGGAAGGGCCGGCGGTGAGGCTGCTCCGCCAGGGTTGGGATCCTCCTCTCTGCCTTTACAGCCGCAGCGCTTTAGAATTCCGGGAGCGCCCAGGCCATCCACTCTTCCGCCCTGAAACCACTGTTGCCAAAATAGGAGAGCGAGAGGAAAAATAATCAAACACCATAAAAATTACTCGGATTTTTCGCTAGCTTCATTTGCTATTTTAATCTATTGTGAATCTAGCTACTGCATATGGGAATTCGGTGGACGAGTGGTCGGCGGGCGAACGTGGTGATTCCGGAGACCCGCTCGTGTTGCAGGTACAGTAACTGACAATTTTCAGATACTTCTAAAGGACCGACATTCTCTCCAGATATGTGTATTAATGCCCATCAATCAAACCTAATTTCAGCGACATGGGTCAGAGGAATTGCACGGGCCAGGCAAAAAAAAAAAAAAAAAAAAAGGCAGGATGAGGTGGTGTATGGGTTTGATTGAGGATATGGTGTGAGATAGAGTAGAGGTGGTGTTTGAGGTAGGGGCGGGGTGTGAGGAAGGGGGTGAGGAACTGGGGTGAGTGGGGGAATTATGACCACGTTCGTTCATTACCTGGAAATAAAAAAAATAGGCATCTCACAATCATGTCTTCTATCCCATCTGACTCATCTCACTCAGCAGGGACCATACATTCTCTCTATATCTATCTATCTTTTTTTTTTTTTATTATTTTTTTTTTTTTTTAATCAAGGGTATAGTACGAAGAGGAAGTGGGTTAGTGGTGAGGTACAGGTGGGGAATAGGAAAGACAGTAGGAGTGTACAGTTGTATGGTGTAGGTTCGTTAGTTGTTCTGGTGTAGTTATTGTTTATCGGGCACCTTATTTGTATACCCCCGGCGTGCTGGGGGTGTGTGTGTTTGGATTGTTTGTGTGTAGAGAGCTAAGCTAAGCTATGGCGTCACTTGTGTGAAGTGATGTGTGGGCGGTTGTTCTCGTAGTGACTTCAAGCTGCGCTGAAACCAGGGGTGGACCAAGTTCGTGCTGTCGTCAAGCTCCTTGACGTGGGTGTAGTTCACGTCGTCTTGCTGGTCTAGCTTCTCCCATATCTTTCCGGCCGCCTCCCGTAGCCTTGTGCTGACTAGTTGTACTCCGAGTCTGCGGTGTTGTGCTGCTGTGTTTTCCGTGTACGGGTATTTCTGTCCGGTGGCAAATCTCAGCGCTTTGTTCTGCAGCCTCTGAAGCTGTAATATCTTGGTGTGGGAAGCCATGTGTGTCGGGGTGGGTGAGTAGTCTAGTATAGGAAGTATCTTAGTCTTTACTAGATACAGTTTGAGCCGCTCTGTGAAGTGCCAGAATCTGTTTACTGATGTGAGGGCTGTTTTAACTTTCATGGTTTTGTCGTTGACATGTTTAACGATCAGGCCGGTGGCTGTCACTGTGTGGCCTAATATCTGGCATTGTTTTTGGTGGGAGATGGTGTTGCCCTGTATTTGTATGTCATTTAATTTTTTCCTGCCGAGTGCGACCACAGCGAACTTGTCTGTTTGTTTTGATCTTCCATTTTTTTTCAAATGTGTTGAGTCTGTTCGCCTCCCGCACGACCAGGGCGTCATGGTGGTCTAGGCCCTAGGGTACCGTTGGAGGTCACTATTTGTGTCGCGTCGTCAGCATAATATATATCCATACAGCTTCTGTTATCAGACCGGAGCATGTCAAAGGTGTAGGTGATGAAGAGCGTTGGTGATAACACGCTGCCCTGTGGCACGCCGCTGTGCAGGGGGAACGGGGAGGATATTGCTGACTTAACTCGAATGGAAGCTGAGCGCTGATCAAGGAAGCTACATAACAGTTTTTCCGTTAGCTCTGGCAGTCCGAGTTGAAGTATTTTGTATTGCAGGCCCTGTAGCCAGACTTTATCAAACGCTTTGCTGATGTCGCGTTGGATAATAGTGCAGTTTAGTCCTTGTCCTTTAGTGAGTGCTACCTTTTCGCTGGCGATGGAGATAGCTGACGTAGTGCTCCTCCCTGCCCTGAAGCCATACTGGGACGGGTTATAAAGGTTGTTTTCCTCCAGGTGACATCTGAGTCGTAAGTTGATTATTCTTTCAAAGATTTTTCCAGGGACTTCTAGGAGTGAGATTGGTCTGTAGTTCTTGGGATCCGTGGATGGTTTGCCTGGTTTAGGTATCATGGTGAGAGTGGCGACTTTGAATCGTTGAGGGAAGTAACCTGTTGTTAACATCGCATTATATATGGTGAGTAGGTACGCCAGCCCCCGGGGGGGTAACATGCTGATTTGTTGTTTATCTATTATGCTCTCTCCGGGCGACGTGTTTTTCGTTTTGTTTATAGCTGATCGGAGCTCGGCTGTGCCTATTTCCATAGTCAACAGATGGGCCTGTGTTAGGCGTTGCAGATCAATCGTATGGTGTGGCCTGGTTCTTGTTGGGTCCTGTTGGAGCCATGCCTTTACTTCCCGTTCATTGTCTTGGTCATAATGAGCGTTGTCTTCAGGTCTTATTGTGAGCACTGACTTCCAGGTTTCACTGAACTCTTGGGCAATACCCTCGTCATCCTGTATTTTGACTCCTCCCTTTTCTAGGTGTATGGGGCGGTGGTGTGTGTTGCCCTGCAGGCGTTTTATTCCCTGCCAGAAGGCTTTTGGGTCCTTGTATTTCTCGGCGAGGCCTTTTATTGTGTTTTCCCAGTGCCTGTTGTATGCTGTTTTGCACGTATCTTGTAGCGTTCGTCTATCTATCTATCTATCTATCTATCTATCTATCTATCTATCTATCTCTATCTCTATCTATTTATATCTCTGCTTTGGTCTTTCTCTTTCTTTATCTTTTTCTGCTGGTGCGTCAGGGGGGAGGGACAACCAATTAACCTGTCCTATATTCCTCTTTGGTGTTCTCTGAGTGGGTTGCAGGGAGTCGTGTCTTTGTTCGCCTTTTGTGTGTTTGTCTTTTCTATCTGTTTTTTTTTTATCGTGCATCCTTAGCGGTTTTTTTTTTGTGTGTGGTGCAATTCTTTATCCTCTTTCCTCCTCCTCCTCATCATCATCTTTCTATCTTCGTCATGTGCTAAGCTTGATATATCTCTTCCTCTCTCTTTCTTTCTTGCCTTCTTTTTCTGTTATCATGGTATTCTTAGTTTTCTTTCTTTTTCTTTTCGTATGTTTATCTTTTTTTTCTAATTATCTTTTCTTTTTTTTTATATTTCTTCGTGGTTGTTTTTAGATTCGTCGTTGTTATATGTTATTATGTTATATGTTATGGTATTCTACGCTTTCTGTCTTTTTCTTTATCTATTTGTCTTCTTTTTGGTTAATATCTTTTGTATATTTAATGTATTTCTTTATCTTTCTTTTTGGATCCGTCATTGTTATATTAATAATTTTCTTGCATGGTCTCTTTCTTCATCTTCGTTATATATAAAACAAAAACAAAAACAGGAATGACTCAAACAAATAGTAAATGATAAATAATAAGGAATCAATAATGAATAATACAATAATAATACGAAATAAATAAAACAAAAGCAACACAGCGAGCCAAGTTATCGGAGTGACGTGCAGCATATTTTCCCTCTCCTTCTTCTTCTATTTATTATTTCGTGTTCTATTTTTCCCTTCGTCTCATTACTTTTTGCTATTTTCGCCGCGTTCTTTTCTTGGTCTTTCCATCGCCTTCTCTTTACATGTTTTAGCTTGTCTGTGCTATTTCGCCATATCCTAAGCATCGTTCTTTCCTTCTTCATTAATTTGGCTTTTGTTTGCCTTTGCGTTCTGCTTTCTTGCCTTCGTCTTCCCCTCGTCTTCATCTTCTTCATCTTCGTCTTTCCTTCGTCTTCTAGTTCCTAATTTTGTTATAGCGGTGTTCCTGTCGTCGTCTTCTATACACTGCTACTCTTACTTTCGATATATATTCCTTCGTCGTTGTCTTCTTACAATTGCTTTTATCTTCGTCTTTTATTCCTCCGCCGCTCTTTACCTTTTCCTGTGTAAGCGAGGACGTCTCCGTTGGGTGGGGGAGGGAGGGAGAAGGTCCGCGACGAAAATGTTTAGCGGGTTTTATTTCGTAGGTGGGTGACGCGGCGTCGGTGGGTCGCGCGGCCGCCACACCCACACGGAACGAAACGGGAGGAAATATGAAGCGGACGGGGGAAATTTTTTTAGGGCCTTAGTCAGGAAAGGAGACGATATTTCTACTTGAGTGAGGCGATGGCAGTAAGGAATGGTGTGAGGAGGGAAAGGAAGAGCGGTGGGGAAGGCGGTAGGAAGAGAAAGGGGAGGTCGGCGGCGGGGACTGGGGAGGGAAAGGAAACATGGAAACATGGAAATGCAGGCAACAGAAAGCCTATTGGCTCATTACGAGGTTGCCCGCTTTGGTGATTTAATCTGCTCGACAGCCTGGGGCCTGGGGAGCAGATGAAAGCACCTCGACATTGAGGAGCAGATGAAAGCACCTCGATATTGAGGAGCAGATGAAAGCACCTCGATATTCAGTTTACTCCCGACGCAGCGAAGTGACGGTCGATTCTATATTTGAAGGAGTTGATAGTATTCGCATTTACTACTTCTGAAGGAAGATTGTTCCAGTGACGGATGACTCGGTTTGAAAAGAAACTCCTTCCGATGTCTGTGTTACATCTACTAGACTGAATGGGTAAACCGTTATTTCTAGTTCTTGAGTTGGTTTGCAATTCAAAGAAATTGGAGTAATCGACGTTATTGAATTTTTTCAGATACTTGAAGACTTGAATCATATCCCCTCGTAGGCGTCTTTTCTCCAATGCAAAGAGATTGAGTCGCTTGAGTCGTTCCTCGTACGGTTAAACCCTTAAGGTTGGTATAATTTTCGTGGCTCGTCGTTTCTGTAATTAGGAGACCAGAACTGTACTGCATACTCGAGGTGCGGTCTTACCATGGAATTATACAAGTATTGCATCACGTCTGGCGTTTTACACTTGAAGTTCCTCGCTATGAACCCGATCATAGTGTTGGCTTTGTTGTATGCTTTTTTACAGTGATTCGCGTGTTTCAGGTCACTGCTGATAGTGACTCCAAGATCCTTTTCCTCCTGCATCGCTTGCAGAGGTCTCCCATTCATGATGTATGTGTGGTTACTATTTCTGGACCCAATGTGCATGACTTTGCATTTGTCAACATTAAAGGACATTTGCCATTTTTCCGACCATTCGATAATGTGATTGAGGTCTTTCTGAATGATTTCGCAGTCGGTCTTTGTGAGGGCCTTTCCCCCCACCTTAGTGTCATCAGCAAATTTCGATATTGTGGATTTCAGTCCTGCTTCGAGGTCGTTGATATATATGATGAAGAGAATGGGTCCCAGCGCTGACCCGTGAGGCACTCCACTAGTGACTGGAAGCCAATCGGAAAGGGAAGGGGAGGGAAGGAAAGGGAAGGGGATGAGAAGGAAAGGGAAGGGGAGGGAAGGAAAGGGAAGGGATGGGAATTAAAGGGAAAGTGAGGTAAGGGAATAGGAGAAAAAAGGCTGTCCGTAAGGAGGCGGTGCAGGGGTTAAGAAAGAGGAGATGAAGGGCGGTTGGGAGGAAAGGTAAGATAGTGGTGGGAAGGGAGGCGGGGAGGGAAAGGAAGGGCGATGAGGAGGCGGTGCAGGGGTTAAGGAAGAGGGAAATGGAGGGCGGTTGGGAGGAAAGGTAAGATGGTGGTGGGAAGGGAGGTGGGGAGGGAAAGGAAGGGCGATGAGGAGGCGGTGCAGGGGTTAAGAAAGAGGGAAATGGAGGGCGGTTGGGAGGAAAGGTAAGGTGGTGGTGGGAAGGGAGGTGAGGAGGGAAAGGAAGGGCGATGAGGAGGCGGTGCAGGGGTTAAGAAAGAGGTAAATATGGAGGGCGGTTGGACTGGAAAGGTAGGGGCGTGGTGGGAAGGGAGATGGGGATTTCAGCGGGGACTTAAGGAGGGGGATGCTGCGTCGTAGGTGGTGTCTGGCATGGGTCCAGGGCGTGTGTGCTTTACTCAGGCAGTGCGGCGGCCCAGGCAATGCAGGGCAGGACTTAGGAGGCCATACAAGACAGCTGCGTTGACTGGAGTTGCAAAGGCCCGGGGATGAGGACCTCGGTGGCGCCCTCTGCTCTGCCGTCTGACCCCAAGCACGCAAAAGGAGAGAAGAGGAGAGTCACCCTGCTTCTTCCCTGCTTTCCCATCCCTTCCTCTCCTCTTCCTCCCCCTCCCTCTCCCCTTCTCTCACCTCTCTCCCCCTCCGTCGGGTCAGAAAGAGGAGAAATAGCTTGCTTCTCCTCTTCCCTTTCCTTCCGTCCCTCTCCCATCCCTTTCCTTTCCGTTCCTTTCCTTTCCTTTCCTTTCCTTTTCTTTCCTTTTCTTTCCTTCCGTTTCCTTTCCTTTCCTTTCCTTCCCTTCCCTTCCCTTCCCTTCCCTTCCCTTCCCTTTCCTTTAATTTCCTTTCCTTTCCTTACCTTCCGTTTCCTTTCCTTTCCTTTCCTTCCCTTCCCTTTCCTTCCCTACCTTTCATTTTCCTTCGTCCCTCTCCTTTCCCGTCTCCTCGCCTCCCCGGGGTTAGGCACAAACGGGGGAGGAAAGGAAAATCACCCCACTTCTCCACCTCCCCTCCCATTTTATCTCCTCCCCCGGGTCAGGCATGAGAGAAGAGAAAAATCATCCACCCCCGCACTATCATCGCTCCCCCCTCTCCCACTCCCCGCGCATCTCTCCCTCCTACTGAGTCAGGCATGTACAGGGGAGGGGAGGGTTACCATGACTCCAACAGGCATAGTTCAACCCCGCTCCGCTCCGCCCCCTTTCCCTTCCCCTGCTAGCCTTAGGTGGTAATGGAGAAGAGGAGAGTTACACCCCTTTCCTTTGTCCTCCTTCCTCCCCTCTCCCCCGTCCTCCGTGGCTTCCCTCCTCCCCCAGTGGCCTCGTCGCCCATTTCACGCCGCGTCACCAGCGCCACCGTATATAGTCGCGAGTAATGAATAATTTTTCGCCCCACGGGACCGAGGCACTCCGCCGGTACTGCTGGCTCCGGCGGGGCGCGTGGGGTGGACGGGGCGGGGCGGGGGCCTGGGCTGGAGAGGGCTGCACTGGCTTGTATTGGGCTGAGGTTGGACTGAAGTGGAGTCTTTTGGGCTGGGGCTGACTGGAGTGGACTGAATGTACCTGGGGTGGGTGGGTTGAACTAGGCTGCACTAGGTTGTATTGGGCTGAGGTGGAGTCCATTGGGCTGGGGCTGACTGGAATGGACTGAATGTAGCTTGGATGAGTGGGTTGAACTAGACTGCACTATAGGTTGTATTGGGCTGGGGTGATCTCTTGGGCTGGGGCTGACTGGAGTGGACTGAATTTAGACAGACTGGGTGGACATAGGCTTGGGTGAGTGGAGGTGGGGTGGGTTGGGCTTGGTTGGCTTGGGTTTGGTCGGGCGGTGATTCATAGAAATTGCCACGCCAAGTCAGGGTGCAACGCGGGAGAGGAGGCCACATTTCCATCACCTCACGGCACGTTACCTGATTTTGCGTGATTATGCCGATCGAGTCCTGTTCGGTGAATCCTAGTTCTTGGCATTTTGGTATTGACACGCATTTATCTTTTATTATCGAGATTTTTTTTTTACAACAAAGGAGACGGCTCAAGGGCAACAAAAAGAGTGAAGAGAAAAAAAAGCCCGCTACTCACCACTCCCACAACAGACAAAAGTAAAGAGTGGCTAAAAGCGAGGTCAATTTCGGGTGGAGCAAGAGTAAAATAAAAAGATCTTGCCATATTCCAGTTTTATATTAGTCATTATTGGCAGATGTTATTTATGGTCCAGAATAAAAAACACCCGTAAAACTAAAACTAGACGTGGCTGCCCCAGGTCTTCAGGTATTAAAAGAGAGAAGGGCCGGAGAGAAGTAGGGAAGGAAAATGAGTTCGAGAAAAGCTCCGATATAATAAGTTTTTTCTCATAATATTTATATCCGGCTGTCGGCCAAACGGCGCCATAACTCCGGTGCTGATGGAACGGGGAGGAAAGTTACGGAAGGTTAAGCCAACAATATTGTCCTTCATAAATATAAAATCCCAACATATCCCTTCTTTTTTTTTCCTTTCCTTTCCTTGCTTCGATGCCTTTGTGCCACTCTCTCTCTTATATATATTTTTCTCTCTTATTTTTAGTTCTCTCTCTCTCTCTCTCTCTCTCTCTCTCTCTCTCTCTCTCTCTCTCTCTCTCTCTCTCTCTCTCTCTCTCTCTCTCTCTCTCTCTCTCTCTCTCTCTCCATTGCCTCGTTTCCTCCTTTTCTTCATATCTTCTTTGCCCTTCTTTATTCCTCCTGTCTCTTCCCTCCTCCTCCTCCTCCTCCTCCCCTCTGTCCTCTCTCCCTCATTGCCGTTGCTTCATAACGCCATGAGTCACCCTTGAGCTTAATCCTCCTCCCCTTCCTCTTAGTCTCCTCCTCCTCCTCCAGCTCCTCCTCCTCCTCCTCCTCCTTACGATCGTTCTTTCTCTCTCTGCAGTTTATTTTGCTTCTCAGTCTTCATTTTTTTATCATTTTATTTTTCCTTTCTCTTTAATCAGGCCCCCTCTTGCTCCTCGTCCCCCTCTTCCTCCTCCTCCTCCTCCTCTTCCTCCTTCTCCTATTCCTCCTCCTCCTTCTTGTATCTCATGGGCGTAACACTCGGCACCTCGGCTCACAATGGAGGGAGCTTTGTCATGCCCTGATGATGGGAAGGAGGAGGGAGGAGGCTGAGGGAGAGGAGGGGAGGTGTAAGGGAGGGAGACATGCGGGTGAAGGAGGGGAGAGGGAAGTTTAGGAGGAAGGAGCTACGAGGGAGGAACTGGGTAAAGAGGAAGGGGAGGAGAAGGTTGAGGAAGAGGCAGGGGAGGTATAGGTGGAATGAGGTTAGTGGATATGACATATAGTGGAAGGAAGCTTGTGGATGAGGAAGGGAGAGAGGGTGGAAGCAGGGAGAGGTACAGAAGGAAGGGGACGTGTGTTTGATCTGGAAGGGGGAAGAAAATAGAGATAGCTTAGGTAAATAGAAAGGATACTTGTGAATGAGGCAGGGAGAGAGAGAGAGGGAAGGGAAGGGAAGGGGATATGTAGTATTTCGAGAATGGGGAATGGAGAAGATGCAGGAAGTTGAGGTAAAGAGTAATATAGTTTCTGGAGGAAGGAGAGGAAAGCCGATTGAAGTAGAGTAAAAACAGGAGAAATAGAGATGGATAAAGTGGAGTGGAACAGGTGGATAATGCCGATTGAAGAAGAGGAAAAACAGGAGAAATAGAGAGGAATAAAGTGGAGGGGAACAGGTGGATAATGCCGATTGAAGAAGAGGAAAAACAGGAGAAATAGAGATGGATAAAGTGGATTGGAACAGGTGGATAATGCCGATTGAAGAAGAGGAAAAACAGGAGAAATAGAGATGGATAAAGTGGAGGGGAACAGGTGGATAATGCCGATTGAAGTAGAGGAAAAACAGGAGAAATAGAGATGGATAAAGTGGAGTGGAACAGGTGGATATTGCCGATTGAAGAAGAGGAAAAACAGGAGAAATAGAGATGGATAAAGTGGATTGGAACAGGTGGATAATGCCGATTGAAGAAGAGGAAAAACAGGAGAAATAGAGAGGAATAAAGTGGAGTGGAACAGGTGGATATTGCCGATTGAAGTAGAGGAAAAACAGGAGAAATAGAGATGGATAAAGTGGAGTGGAACAGGTGGATATTGCTAAATGTATATGCAGAGGTCAAACACATAAAGGTCCTCACAAAAAAAAAGAACTTCCCATAGAACAATAATGAGGTCAAGAAGAACGAGTGGATGCTGCATGGATGTAGAGATAGAGGAAAACATACAATCCAGGGAGTAGGTAGGGAGACACTTACCGAAACGGACGCAAGCCACTCCCGGTGAGGTATATACAGGAAGCGAGGAGGGTGCTGCAAGCCCTCCAGAGACCCTTCCTGTGTCCTCACTTTCCGTTTCCCTATTGTCTCATCTACACCAGAGAGTAGTTCAGCATGATCTCTAAAGACATAAACACGCCCTCTGTCTCTATTCCTTTCAGTGTTTACATTGCCCACTAACCCACAATCCTCCTCCTCTCATGAAGAAGAAGAAGAGGGGGGAAGAGGAAGAAAAGGAGGGGAAGAGGAAGACGAGAGGGGAAGAGGAAGAAGAGGAAGGGAAGAGAAAGAAGAGGAAGGGAAGAGGAAGAAGAGGAGGGGAAGAGGAAGACGAGAATGGGAAGAGGAAGACGAGAATGGGAAGAGGAAGAAGAGGAGGGGAAGAGGAAGAAGAGGAAGGGAAGAGGAAGAAGAGGAGGGGAAGAGGAAGAAGAGGAAGGGAAGAGAAAGAAGAGGAGGGGATGAGAAAGAAGAGGAGGGGAAGAGGAAGAAGAGGAGGGGAGGAGGAAGAAGATAGGAGAAGAGGAAGAAGAGGAAGGGAAGAGAAAGAAGAGGAGGGGAAGATGAAGAAGAAGAGGGGAAAAGGAAAAAGAAGAGGGAAAGAGAAAGAAGAGAGGGGAAGAGGAAGAAGAAGAGGGGAAGAGAAAAAAGAGAAAGGGAAGAGGAAGAAGAGAAAGGGAAGAGGAAAAAGAGGAGGGGAAGAGGAAGAAGAGAATGGAAGAGGAAAAAGAGGATGGAAAGAGAAAGAAGAGGAGGGGAAGAGGAAAAAGAGGATGGAAAGAGAAAGAAGAGGAGGGGAAGAGGAAAAAGAGTATGGAAAGAGAAAGAAGAGGAGGGGAAGAGGAAAAAGAGGAGGGGAAGAGGAAGGAGAGGAGGGGAAGTTAAGAAAAAGAGGTGAAGGGGAAGGGCAGGATTATATGGATTCTAGGGATTGATTTCAAGTCTCCCAGAAGCGAATAAGGGAAGAAAAAGCGCGTCAGTAGTAAACATTTATCTTCTCCCCACGCGGCGGCGGCGATGTGGTCCGTATTGCGCCGGGAAGCAGGGTGTTATCGGCCATGGCAGAAGGCCCTGAACCCGTCTCTCCCTCTCCCCATCTCTCCCTTCTCCCTCTCTGTCTTCTCCTCCACCCACTTACTATTCTTTGCCCTTCTCGTCCCTTCCCTCTATCCCCATTCCCGCTCTCCCTGCTGTGGTCCAGTTTAATATTCTTTTCCTTCTTCCTCCTTTTCCCTTTCTCCATCTCTCCCTTCTCCCTCGATCCCCATTTTCTTTCTCCTTTATGTCAGTTATGTATCCTTTCCCCTCTCGCCCCCTACTTCCCTCCCCATCTCTCCCTTCTTCCCCTCTTCTCTTTTCCCTTCTCCCCCCTTCCCTCTCTCCCCATTCCCGCTTTCTCCTTCAATCCCAGTCTAACCTATTATCTTCTCTCCTTTTCACTTTCTTCCCATTCTTTCTTCCTCCTTTCCCAAGCTCCGCCCCTCACCCCTCACCCTCTTTCCCTCTCCGGCATCGTGGGAGAGAGAGAAGGGGGAGGGGGAGGGGGAAGAGTGAGAGCGGCGTTTGGTGTTGTCGTTTCCGTGAATCGCCTCCAAAGAAAGGCGACTCAGCCTCGAGTGGAAAAAGGAAAAGGAGTGTTTGTTGGCGAGCGGGAGTGAGCGTGACAGACGGTGACGGCGCCTCCTGCCTCCCCTCTCCTCCTCCTGCCTCTCCTCTCCTCCTCCTGCCTCCCTCTCCTCCTCCTGCCTCCTCCTCCGCCTCCGCCTTTTCCCTCTCCTCCTCCTCCCTCTCCTCACTCCTTCTTCCTCGCCTTCAGGACAGCCAAACACCAGCTTATGTTTGTTTGTAAAGGGGAGAGGCTGGGGATGGAAGGGAGGAGAGGGGGGGTGCAGTGTTTGTCAAATTCGGAGGCAGGGAAAGGCAGGGGCGATAGGGAGGGGGGAGAAGGGGAAGGGTAGGGAGGAGAAAGACGGGGGAGGGTAGGGAGGGATGGCCGGGGCTCAGTGGGTGTGTTTGCGTCACGGAACACTCGCCGTCAGCAGCACAGTGGCACTCGTGTGAAGAGTTGGTGGTGCAAGTTGTACCAGTTTCCGGCGGTGAGGTAAGGAGGAGGTAGGGCGGTGGGGAGGTGGTGGTAGGAGGAGAAGGAGGAGGAGGAGGAGGAGGAGGAGGAGGAGGAGGAAGGGGAGGAGGAGGAGATGATGTAGTGGGCCTAGGTGCCGACAAGAATGTTCCTCCGGCGGCGTTGTGGGTTCGGGCGCCGCGTGGAGGGTGGCGGCGAGTGGGACTATAAGGAGCGGCGGTTCCTTCCTTCCTGCCTCGAGCCGCCGCCCTTTACTTACGACGCGCCGCCTTGAAATGACTTCCTTAGTGCACGCCTCGCCGCCGCCTCCATTGTGGCTACGCGCCGATGAAAGACTTCGCGAGGAGAGAACCATTGACACAGCCAGCCAGCCAGCAAGAAAACAAACAAAACAAACAAAAAAAGGAAGAAAACCGAATCACAAAAGGGTATTAAGACGAAGAACATCAACAAGGACGATAGAGTGGGAGCCGTAGCAAAGGTTTATCCCGTGACCATCCCCCACCCCACCACTGGACCGAAATAGAGCCGCGGGAAGACTGATGGGAGAGGTTCGTGGGGCTTGCTATCGCCCCGAAGATGGAAAACGCTGTTGTGGAGACTCGTGGACCTCAGACGGAAAGTATTAGACGAAGGCAGAAAAAAAGCAGGCCTCGGGTAGATGAACGGGTTGCATTTCACTGTTGTTGATAAGTTTTGCTATTGAGATCCGTGAAAGGGAATAAGGGAAGACTAAAAAATGGTATACATCCAAACAATCCCCTCGATGAGCAGACATGGATGTGAAAAATAAGACAGTGCCGGAGGAGGAGAGGCAGTGGGTGAGTGGTTAGCAGGATGAGAGACATATTAGGATAACTCGCTGTTTTCCCACAATGCACCGCGCTCGTGACGTCACATGTAAACAGAGACGTCACTGGAGACCCACACGCGCTAGGAAAGGAAAGCGAGGAAAGTCTCTCATCCTTGGTGGTTAGCAAGGGGTAGCATGAGCCAAGCAAGACAGCGCCACTATAAGCACTTGCCTGCGGTATAACGAGCTGGGGCCGATCATCAGGCTCCACTTAGAAAGCCTACCAACGCCATAGACCGAAACGTAAAATAACACACAAAAAAAGAGAAATTAGAAGATTAAAAGAAAAAAGTTGGAAAACATTCAAAAGGGGAGTATTAAGACACCTCTCCATCCTGAAATTATCTCTCACATTCTCCCTCCCTCCCTCCCTCCTCTCCCTTACTTACATCCTTCTTCCATGCCTCTCTCCTCTCCCTCATCTTCTATTTTTCCTTTTTCTCCGCCTCCCACTTCTCCTACATCTTCTCTCCCCCTCCTTCCTTCTCTCCCTGCCTTCCTCCCTTCCATAATTTCTCTCGTTTTTCTTCCTCTACTCGCATACCTTCTCTCTCTTCCTTTCTTCTTCCTCCCGTCCTCTCCCTCACCTCTCTCCTTCCGGCTTCCTTCCCTTCCTTCCTCTCCCTCACCTCTCTCCTTCCGGCTTCGTTCCCTCCCTTCCTCTCCCTCACCTCTATCCTTCCGGCTTCCTTCCTTCCCTCCCTTCCTCATTTCTATTTGATTTTGTAGAAGTGCTGAGCGGAATTGTTTTTCTTTTAGTTTTTGTCCTTGAACTGTCTCCTCTGCTATATAAAGAAAACGTTGTGAAGGTATGTCGACTATTGACGGCTTAGGAGCTCACTCTATAGCCGAGGGTGAGAAAGCCGTGTGTGCCGAGCCTCCTCAAGCCCGGCGGAGAGGCGGTCCCGAGGGCGTGTTGGTGTAAACATCGCGGCGGCCTCTCCTTCTGGTGGTTGTGGGGTGGAGGTGGGGTGGTGGAGGTGGTGTTAGTGGTGATGATGTAGGTGAGAGGCAAAAGAAAAGCCTTGTGGCACAGAAAAGCGGCATGCCCTCAAGAATCTCAAACACACACACACACACACACACACACACACACACACACACACACACACACACACACACACAGGTTGTTTGCCGTGGGGGCGCGCCGGGGCACACGCACACATCACCTGGACGTGCCGAGGCCAGAGCGAGGAGGACTCGACCCACGGACTCGGGAAATCCTAAAGACTACCATCCCAGATCTTCCTTCCTCCTTCCTTCCCTCCCTCCCTCCCTCCCTCCCTCCTTCAGTTTCTCTCTCCTATCTTCCTCCACTCGCTTACCTTCTATCTTCCTTCCTCCTTCCCTCCCTCCCTCCCTCCCTCCTTCAGTTTCTCTCTCCTATCTTCCTCCACTCGCTTACCTTCTATCTTCCTTCCTCCTTCCCTCCCTCCCTCCCTCCCTCCTTCAGTTTCTCTCTCCTATCTTCCTCCACTCGCTTACCTTCTATCTTCCTTCCTCCTTCCCTCCCTCCCTTCCTCTCCCTCACGTCTGTCCTTCTTCCATGCTTCCAAGGCCGTAACAACAGTTACGGCCTTCAAGAATAGATTAGACAAGTATTTTGAATCCAACCAGCAACTAAGATATTACTCATTGTCGTAATAACGTTAAGTTCTTTCAAATACTGGTGTCCTTGTCCGCTTTTATCGCCCGGTTAGTGGTAGCAGTAATGATAGTACTTTCCTCTTTCCTACATAATTTCCATGCAGTTTTTCCATGCTGCATGGTTCTTTTTCCTTTCCTGCCAGCTTTGGCTGGAGAGATGGGGGGTGGGGAGGAGCTTTCGCCTTTGCTGTCCTTCATCTTCCACCTTTGATTAGATAGTTAGTGTAGCTTGTCACAAACAGCCTCGTAAGGACCAGCAGGTCTGCTGTTGTTTGTTCTTCCTTTGTGTTTCTTTGTGTTCTATCCTTCCTTTTTCCAGCCTCCCACCTCTCTGACATCTTCTTCCTTTTTCCAACCTCCCACCTCTCTGACATCTTCTCTCCCCCTCCTTCCTTCTCTCCCTGCCTTCCTCCCTCCCATAATTTCTCTCGCTTTTCTTCCTCCACTCGCATATCTTCTCTCTCTTCCCTTCCTTTCCCTCACCTCTCTCCTTCCGGCTTCCTTCCCTCCCTTCCTCTCCCTCACCTCTGTCCTTCCTTCTTCCCTGCCTTCCTCCTCCTCTCGCTTCCATTCTCCCCTTTCCTTCCTCCTCCCCTATACATTTTCTTTCTTTCTTTCTTCCTCGACTTCATCCATTCTCCTTCCTCCTTCAGTCTCTCTTCTTGCTTACCTCTCTTCCTCCTTCCCTTTTTTCCTCTCCCTCAGTATCTCTCTCCTTCCTTCTTTCCTCCCTCCCTTCTCTCGTTTACCTTCTCTCTCTTCCTTCATCTCCCGTGCACCCTTCAAGCTTTCCTTTCCCATTCCTCTCTTCCCATTTCCGCCCTCTCCCTCTCTCCTTCCTCTCCATCCCTTTCCTTCCTTCCTGACTGCCCCCTTCTCTTCCTTTCTTCCTTCCTCCTTGCCTTCTTTCTTCTTTCTCCTTTCTCATTTCATTCCCATCTTCCTATCTTCCTTTCCCGTCTCCCCCTTTCTCTTTTTTTCCTCCTTCCTCTCTTTCTCTTCTTCTCAGCTTCCTTTTCTTTCATTCCCTCTCCTTTCCTTCCTTCCTTCCTTCCCTACCTTCCTGCTGATTGGTCTTCTTCCATAATTATCATATCTTTCTTTCCTTGAACTTACTTCCTTCCTTCCCTCTCTTCCGCTTCCTGTAATCCTTCCCACCTTTCTTCTTTTCCCCTTTCACCTCTTCCTCCTTCACTCTTACTTCCGTCTCTCCTCTCTTCTTTTCTCATCTTGCCTCCTTGTTCCTCGCTTTGTCCTAATTTCTTCCGTCTCGGCTCTTCTTATATTTTCCTTATATTTTACTTCATTCTTCCTTTTTTTCTGACCATCCTCCTTTCCATCCCTTTCCCTTATTTTCATTCCGTGTCTCTCCCTTCCCATCCTTCCTTCCCTCTACATCCTTTATTCCGCTTTTCCTTTCCATTCCTAATTCCGCATCCATCTCCTACCATCATTAATTCCTTCCCCTCTTCCTTACCATCCTCCCTCACGCCCTTCTCCCCCTCCACGCGTCCCCTCACTGTCCACTCCTGCGTCTCCGTCCTTCAGCTGGGTCGGTGATGTCCGGTTTTCGGGTCAATAACTCAGACATAATTGAGGAAATAACAAGCCTTGGCGGAGGGCAGCGAGGGGCCGAGATTGGGGTCGCGGTCTAACACGATTACCGGGAACCTTTCTTTCCCCCGCTTACAGGTGGTGGTGGCCAGGTAACCCTAGATACTGTTGCTGTTGCTGTTGATGTTGATGGTGATGATGATGGTGATTGTGGCGATTCTGCTACCTGGAATGGGTGGTGAATGTGTGTGTTGAGATTGTTGGGGGTTTGTTTGTTTGTTTGTTCGTTCGTTCGTTGTTTTTGTTGTTATTGGTGGTGTTATTATTGTTACCGTTTTTTCTCTACTACTACTACTACTACTACTACTACTACTACTATTACTACTGCTGCTACTGTAATTGCTGTTGCTGCTGTTTTTTTCTATTTTTGGTCCTTTACTTATATATATTTCCCCCTCCTCCTTTTTACCCTGTTCCTCCATCCTCGGAAAGTTATCTTCTCCAACACGAATAATATCCCCGAAGACAGGTGTAAATTGCCCACTCTCGGACACCGGAGTCACCTGTCGAGCACACCTGACGTCTTGTTACCTGCGTCGGGGATGAGGGGGGGGTGTAGTGAAGGAGGGGAAGGGGGTTGGGGGGAAGGGTCCGTGGGGTCTCATTTCGGTCCTATCAGAGTAATGTACCTCTGCAGGACGCTGGGATTTGTACATGTTTATTTGTATATGTTTATTGATTTATCTTTTTGGCCACTCCTCTTTACTCTATTCAGGAGCAGTAAGTAGCGTTTTTTTTTTATTATTATTGTTTTCTTTTTTTTTGCGCCCTTGAACTGTCTCCTCTGCTGTAAAAAAAATGTGTGTAGGTTTTCCTTATTACGGCACTTACTACATATATTATACATCCTTTTACGTACATTTACATACTTTTTTTACTCACTTAGGTTGTATGTATGTGTGTATGCATGTATGAATGTATGTATGTATATATGTATGTGTGAATGTATGTATGGATAGATGGATGGATTCATGGAAAGATGAATGTGTATATATATGCATGTGTCTTGTCCTCCTTCCCTTAGTCTTGGTTCTAAATGTGTTTGTCCTCGTCATCTTCACCTTTGCTTGCACGTCATCGTCTCCATTTCTTGTCTTCTCTTTCTCTTCCTCATTTTATTCCTTGTCTTCGCCCTCGTCTGTATATATGTCTTAATCTCTCTTCTTTTCTTCGTCCTCGCTTTCATCCTCGTCCTCGTCCTCATCCTGTATGCCCTTGTCCTCTTCCTCGCCTTCTTTGTCCTCTTCATAGTGGCAGAAGGATTGAAAAAGCAGGCAGCCTCGCAATGAGCTAATAGGCTTTTTTTTATTTTTATTTTTTTTTACAACAAAGGAGACAGCTCAAGGGAACACAAAAAAAGGGAAACAATAATATAAAAAAAGCCCGCTACTCGCTGCTCCTATTTCTGTTGCCTTCTCATCCGTGTTTCCATGCCTCCTCCTCCTCCTCCTCCTCCTCCTCCTCCTGCTCCGTGTCCTTGTCCTCCTTTTCTCGTCCCCTCTGATCTATCCACTTCTGAGCCCTCCTTCTCGCGGTTCCCTGGTTTCTCGTTCTGAATATATGCATTCCTCCTCCTCCTCTTCCTCCTCCTTCTCCTCTTCCTCTTCCTCCTCCTTTTTGGTTATATCACGACCCCTCTCATATTCCTCTCTTTTCGTCTCCCTTCCTCTCCTTTCTCTCTCTCTGTCTTTCTTCTCTCCTTCCTTTCATCTCATCTTCCTTCATTGCCTGCCACCTTGTTTCCTCCACCTTGCAAACCTCCTTCCTCTTCCTTCCTTCCTTCCTTCCTTCTTGCTTAATCTCTCTCTCTCTCTCTCTCTCTCTCTCTCTCTCTCTCTCTCTCTCTCTCTCTCTCTCTCTCTCTCTCTCTCTCTCTCTCTCTCTCTCTCTCTCTCTCTCTCTCTCTCTCTCTCTCTCTCTCTCTCTCTCCCTTTTTTATTTATTTAAACATAGGCACATGTATGTGTATGTGGCTCCTCCGATCACAATCTTATTTCTGCATCCTGTCCTATCGCTCCTGTACACCCTCTGGACCCACCGAAGAGGCGATGCTTCTGGCATTTTGCTTCAGCTCGGTGGGACGACCTGAGATGCCATTCCCGTGGAATGATTATTGCTTCCAGGATAGAGACCCCTCTGTGTGTGCTCAGCGCATCACAGAGGTGATTGTCTCTGGAATGGAGGCATAAATTCCTCGTTCTTTCTCTACTCCTCACGCTAAAAAGCCTTGGTTTAATTACGCTTGTTCTCGTGCTGTCAATGATAGAGAGGTAGCTCACAAAAGGTACCAGTGCCTTCAAACTAATGCTAATTATGAACTTTACATTTCTGCCTGAAATCGTGCCAAATCTATTCTCCGACTCACCAAAAATTCTTACATTAATAGAAAATGTCAAAACCTTGCTTTCTCTAACTCTTCCGTGACTTCTGGCATCTAGCCAAAACATCTCCTCCAACTTCACTTCTTCATCTTTCCCTCCACTCCTCAGTCCTGACAGCAACACTGCCGTCTCATCTATCTCTAAGGCTGAACTCTTCTCTCAAACTTTTTCTAAAACTCCACTCTGGACGATTCTGGGCATATTCCTCCTACTCATCCACCCTCTGAATCCTTTATGCCTGTTATAAAGATTCTTCAAAATGATGTTTTCTATGACCTCTCTGGCCTCAATCCTCAGAAGGCTTATGGACCTGATGGAGTGCCTCCTATTGTCCTTAAAACTGTGCCTCCGTGCTGTCACCCTGCCTGGTCAAACTCTTTCGCCTCTGCCTGTCAACATCTACCTTTCCTTCTTGCTGGAAGTATGCCTTCATACAGCCTGTGCCTAAGAAGGGTGACCGCTCAATCCCTCAAACTACCGTCCTAGCTTTACTTTCTTGTATATATAAATCTTTTGAATCAATAATTAACCTGAAGATTAAAAATCACCTTTCCACTACATACATTCTATCTGATAGCCAGTATGGGTTCCTGCAAGGGCGTTCTACTGGTGATCTCCTTAACTGACTCTTGGTCATCCTCTCTTAGCCGTTTCGGTGAAACTTTTGCTATTGCGCTGGACATATCAAAAGCTTTTGATAGGGTCTGGCACAAATCTTTGCTTTCTAAACGGTTTCTATCCTTCTCTCTGTACCTTTATCTCCAGTTTCCTTTCTGACCGTTCTATTTCTGCCGTGGTAGACGGTCACTGTTCTTCCCTAAATCTATTAACAGTGGTGTCCCACAGTTCTGTCCTATCTCCCACTCTTTTCTGTTGTTCATTGATGATCTTCTTTCCAAAACGAACTGTCCTATCCATTCCTACGCCGATGATTCCACTCTGCATTACTCAACTTCTTTTAATAGAAGACCCACCCTTCAGGAACTTAACGACTCAAGGCTGGAGGCTGCAGAACAGCCTCAGACCTTACTATTATTTCCGATTGGAAGAACCTGGTGTCCTTCAACGCCTCAAAACACAGTTTCTCCACCTATCCACTCGACACAATCCTCCAAACAACTATCCCCTATTCTTTGACAACACCCAGCTATCACCTTCCTCAACACTAAACATCCTCGGTCTATCCTTAACTCAAAATCTCAACTGGAAACTTCATATCTCATCTCTTACTAAATCAGCTTCCTCGAGGCTGGGCGTTCTGTACCGTCTCCGCCAGTTCTTCTCCCCTGCACAGTTGCTGTCCATATACAGGGGCCTTGTCCGCCCTCGTATGGAGTATGCATCTCATGTGTGGGGGGGCTCCACTCACACAGCTCTTCTGGACAGAGTGGCTCTTCGTCTCATCAGCTCTCCTCCTCATACTGATAGTCTTCTACCTCTTAAATTCCGCCGCAATGTTGCCTCTCTTTCTATCTTCTATCGATATCTCCACGCTGACTGCTCTTCTGAACTTGCTAACTGCATGCCTCCCCCACTCCCGCTCATTCCTATACCGTCCAAACCCCTCATGCAAGAGTTAACCAGCATCTTCACTCTTTCATCCCTCACGCTGGTAAACTCTGGAACAATCTTCCTTCATCTGTATTTCCTCCTGCCTACGACTTGAACTCTTTCAAGAGGAGGGTATCAGGACACCACCTCTTTGGATTCTTTTAGGAACAGCAGATAGCGGGCTTTTTTTATTAATGTTTACTTTTTTGTGCCCTTGAGCTGTCTCCTTTGCTGTAAAAAAAAAAAAAATACTATTTACATACCCAAAGGTGTACTGTCGTGTGCTGCCTATTCAAAGGGCAGAATAAAATCTATATAAAAAATAACTACATAAACTATAAAAAATATATATACTATAAAAAAAACATACAATACAGAATATATGTGAACGCACTGCACACTACACTCGTGTCACTGCTCCACCACGAGTGTCAGTGGAGTGGGGAGTGAGCCCCTCCAGTGGTGGGCCGACAGTTTTATTTTTTGGGTGTTCATCTCCCGGATGTTTGGTACACAGGCCGTGAACATGTTCCACATCCGGCAGACTCTTCCCGAAAAGGTGCGCTGGTGCTGGCTGGTACGGGAACACGGCACCTCCACTGCGTCACCACGGGATAGCACCGTTCTCGTGTCCCGCGTGGTGACTCTCGGAGGTTGGCGTAAGCCCGCCAGATGTGGCACTCCCTGCACTTGTGCCTTATGAAACACCACAAGAGCAGCTACGTCCCTGCGGTGCTCCAAGGAGTCGACGGAGCTGAGAGTTTCCTGCCCGGTTGGGGGGTCTGCCGCATCCACCAGTCGCAGTGCCCGTCTCTCTCTCTCTCTCTCTCTCTCTCTCTCTCTCTCTCTCTCTCTCTCTCTCTCTCTCTCTCTCTCTCTCTCTCTCTCTCTCTCTCTCTCTCTCTCTCTCTCTCTCTCTCTCTCTCTCTCTCTCTCCTTTCTTAAAATCCCTCTTTTCTCTTCATCACCATCAGTTCCTTTTTCCTTGCCCTCTTTCTTTCCTTTTGCTCTTTTATTCATTTTATCACTTTTTTATATTCCTTCGTCCTTCACCTCCTTCCTTCCTCTTTCCATTCCTTTCATCTCTATATTATCTCTCTTTCTTTTCATGTCTTTTCTTACCTCCTTCCTCCTTCCCTTATTCTTCCTTCATCTTTCTTTACACCTTCTTCATTTCTCATCTCCTCTCATTATCATTTGTCTTCCTCCCTCCTTCCCCTTTTCTCCATATTTCTCTCGAATCTCTCTTTATTCCTCCCTTTCTCCCTGTCTTCCTCCTTTCTCTCTCTTTCCTTCATACTTTTGTTTTTTCCACGTCTCTCCCCTTTTCTTGTCTTCTCTACTTTCTCTTCCTCTGTCATTCTTCATTTCTCCATTCCTTCCTCTTCCTGTATATCTGTTTCTTCCTCTCGCCCTCCTTTCTATCTCTCTGTCCTTATTTCTCCCTCTCTCTCTTTCTTGTACTTTCCTTTCTTCCTTTCGTTCTCCTTCCTATCTCTTTTATTCTTCTCCCTTCTCCCTATTCCTTTCTCTCTCTCTTACTTGTATCTATCCTTCACCAGGTCTCCTTCCTCTCCCTCTATGCTTCCTTCCTTTTTCTTCTTTTGTGTCTTCCTTCCTCTCCTTCCTCAGTTCTCTCCTTCTTTCCTTCTCCTCCCCATCATCATCTCTCCTCTTTCCTTTGTCTTCTCTTCCATTCTTTTCTTCCGTTGTACGTGTATACCCCCTTTCTTTCTCTCCCTTTCTTACTCCCTCATCTATATCCTCCCTCCTAATTAACTACTTCATATTTCCTCCCTTCCTCTTGCTTTAGTTTCCTTCCTAGCTTTCATTCTCTTTCTTATCTCCCTGGCTATTAATATTCCTCGCTTACCTTCCTCTCCCTGTCTCCCTTCTTTCATTTCTTCCTCCGGTCTTACATTCCTCCATGGCTTTTATCTTTTTTTACTTTATTATTTTGTTTACCTTATTACTTTATTTTACTTTATTTACTTTATCTTTATTTACTTTATTTACCTTTATGTCCCTTTTATCCTTTATGTCCCAACTTTATTTGCCTTCTTATCTCCCCTCACTCTTCCCCTTCCCCTCCTTCACGTCCTTTCTCCGCTCCCGTCTCCTCATTACTGGTTGTTCTCCACCTGGATTTTTTTTATACCTTTTTACCGATCTGCCTACCTTCCCTCCTTCCTACCTACCTGCCTGCCTGCCTGCCTATCTACCCCCTTCCTCCCCTCCCCCTCCTCCTTCTACTTCTACTTCTAGAGGCAACAGGCTCCCGTCACCAACAGGCTGTTCACTCCCTGGTATCGATTCACGGCCCTCCTCCTCCTCCTCCTCCTCCTGTACCTGATCACAACAAACCACCACCATCCACTCAATAGTTCACCCACACTCGTTATCCATATCTCTTTTAATTTTCATCATCATCATCATCATCATCGTTGCTTTTTCTTCTACGTCTTTATTCTTCTCTCTTCCCAATTTCCTTTTCAAAATTTTCTTCATCTTTCTTTCTGTCCTTCCTGATGTTTCCTTCGGCTTCTCGTCTTCGTCTTCGTCTTCGTCTTCGTCTTCGTCTTCTTCCTGCTTTCTGACTTTCTTGACACCAGAGTTTTTATTTTTTTAACTCTCTCTCTCTCTCTCTCTCTCTCTCTCTCTCTCTCTCTCTCTCTCTCTCTCTCTCTCTCTCTCTCTCTCTCTCTCTCTCTCTCTCTCTCTCTCTCTCTCTCTCTCTCTCTCTCTCTCTCTCTCTCTCTCTCTCTCTCTCTCTCTCTCTCTCTCTCTCTCTCTCTCTCTCCTTTCCATTTATCTTCCTTCTTTCATTCCTTCCTCCATTCCTTTCGTAACTTCGTCTCTTCGTATTGTCCTTCCTTCGTTCCTTCCTTCGTGTCTTCTGTCCGGCTTTCCTTTCTTCCTTCCTTCCTTCCCTCCTTCCCTTCTGCTATTCTTCCTAGTATCATTTCTTCCAACCTTTGTTTTTTCTGTCATTGATTCCTTTCCTTCCTCCCTCCCTCCTTCCTTCCTTCCTTTCTTCTTTTCATCCTTTCTTTTGTTATAGATTTTCTCCTTCATTTTTTGCATCATACTTTCTTTCTCTTTTTTATCCTTTTTTCCTTTCTTCTCTCCATCCTCCCTTTCTCCCGTTATCGATTCCTTTCTTCCCACTCTCCCTCCTAATTTCCTTTCCTCCTTTTTTCTTCTTTCTTTTCCTTCCCTCCTTTCGTCCCCCTTTACTTCCTTTCTTCCTTCTCCTCGTCCTTCCTATCTTCGTCATGTATTCCTTCGTTCAGTCTTGCCCTCCTTTCCTTGCATCCTTTCCTTCCTTCCCTCCTTCCTCCTTTTCTTCCCTTTCTATCTCCCTTCCTTCCTCCTCCTCCTCCCTCTCCGCCTTCCTCCTGACAGAAATTGGTCGTTTTTTAATATTCTTGTTTTCTCATTCTTTTTTTCTTCTCTTCTTGGCCAAATCTGTCCCCGCCATCTTGTTCGACTTTTTCTTCTATTTTATTTTCTTTGTTTTTCTTTGTTATGTTGATGTTTTTCTGCTTTGTGTTTCTCTCTTCCTTATCTCCATTCTCTCGTCCTGTTGATTTTCTTGCTGTAGTGTTTCTTTTTGCTTTTCATTTTCTTCTTGTTTTTGTTGTTTTTTCTTGGTTGTCTTGTTTTAATTTCTCTTCTAGGTCTTGTTCTTCATGTTCCTGTTCTCGTTCCTCCTCTTCTTTTTTTTCTTTCCAAAATTGGTTCTGTACATGCGAATAACTTTTATATATATATATATATATATATATATATATATATATATATATATATATATATATATATATATATATATATATATATATATATATATATTTTTTTTTTTGTGTGTGTGTGTGTGTCTTTGTGTCCCTTGTCTTTTTTTTATATTTTTTTTTATCCTCTGGGAGTTGACCTTTTTTTATTTTATTTATGACAACTTTTTGTGGTGTTTACTGCTCCCACCTGCTTCCTCCTCTTTCCTCCTCTTTCTCCTCCTCCTCCTCCTCTTCTTCGTCCTACTGTTGCTCTTCTTCTTTTACTCTTCATCTATTTTTCCATCCTTTTTTACTTATTACTTTTCTTTCTCTCTCTGTTCTTGTTCTTGGTTCTGTTCGTGTTCTTGTTCTTTTCTCTTTTCTTCTTTTCTTCTTTTTCTTCTTCTTCCTCCATCGGCTCTAATTAGACGTCGTTGAGTCCTCCGTAAATTGCCTGTTCTTTCCTTTCTTTTTTTACTCCCTTCCCATCTTTTCGCTTACAAACACCTCCACTTTTTGTCTTCCTCTTTACTTTCTTCTTTATTGCCTCGCTCGACATTTACCTTCCTTCTAATCAACCTCCTTGTTATCCTCAGTCCTCCTCGTCCACCTTCTCTTTTTCTCCCTTCTCGTTCTTATCATCCTTTTCCCTCTTCTCTTCCTCATTGCTTATCTTCATCTTCCTCCTCATCATCATCTTCCTCTTCCTTCCCCCTTCCTTCCTCCGCGTCCTCCTTCTCGTTTACCAAGGCCTCTTCCTCTTCCATTTTACACGTAAATTAGAAGGGCAGAGTTTTCAGAAGCATGTTGCCTCAGTCGACGCTCCCGTGTGACCGTGTATTTCAGAGCCTAACACGGCCAGTCCTGAGGCAGTCCCACACATCTGCTTCCCTCCGCCTCCTCCTCCTCCTCCTCCTCCTCCTCCTCATTCAGTTGGAACAAACACCAACTCCGAATCAGTTAGAGTGGAGGTTCTGGATGGGAAAGAAACATGTTCTCTTAGTGTTGAGTACAGGCCGGCTAACTTTAGTGGACAGGACACCAATTCATCACTGCAGGAGATTGGTCGAGTGAGCAGGGAAAGAAACTGTCTGCATAATGGGAGACTTCAGGTTTTGGGACGTAGACTGGGATGGTGTAGTAGATGACCTAGAAGTAGATGACCTAGAATTTGAGGATTTTCTGAAGTGTTACAGGATACTTTACTAAAACAGGCAGTTACAGAGCTGACATTTTAGATTTGGGGTTAACTAATAATGGGAAGATGATTTTCGTTTTGCCCTTGAGCTGTTTCCTTTACTGTAAAAAAAAAAAAATGATGATGAAGTTGTGAGTCAGCTGGGGAAATTTGAGCTTGAATTCAGCGCTCACTCTACCAATCTCCTGCAGTGATGAATTAGTGTCCCGTCCACTAAAGCTAGCTGGCCGGTAACTCACGATAAAAGACTCTTGCTGATGCCTGACTGCAAGAGAGTTAATTACGAGAGGCTTAAAAGACACTCTGGGGAAGTTAATTGAGGTTCATTTGAATAAGACGAGGGTCAGGATCTAGGGGCCGGAATCTTATTTTCAGGGGAACCTTGTGGACTGACCTGCAACAATTTGGTCCAAGTTATCGTTAAGAAACACGGGCAGCGGTTTTTTTTTTTTTTTATTTATTTTTTTTTTTTTTTTACAGTTAAGGAGACAGCTCAAGGGCGCAAAGAAAAAAAGAGAGAGAAAAAAAAGCCCACTACTCACTGCTCCCATTCCCATTGCACAGGAAGTCGGGACAATATCGTGACCCTTAGTGGATTACGCGCAGGCCCAAACACGATATAGGCTTAAGAGGGGAATCTATTAAAAAAAAGAAGATAAAAGCTACGAAATAAGAATGTTAAATTAATACCTTTGAGCTTGCACGGTTATCTAGTACAATCGTTTTCTTTTTCACAAACGTAGACAGGCAAAGGATGGAGCAAGGAGAAAGGAGGAAGGGGAAGTGCGTCTCTTATCGCCACTTCGTAAAGAGACTGGGAGAGACAGACACAGGGAGGAGCTTGTATAAAGGAGGAAGGGGGAGTGCCTATCTTATCACCACGTCGTAAAGAGAACACGGGTAGAGAAAGACGCAGGGAGGAGCAGGAACAAAGGGAGCAGGTGGGAGGGAGAGAGCATCTTATAGCCATGTCGTAAAAAGAACATTGGGAGGTAAAGTCTGAGGTCCCAGAGTCTAAAGTGGCCATTAATTTCGTAAACTGCGTGGCTGTTGATGTAAACCTTCCAGACAAAAGGAGGCCTCGGTGCTCGCAGAAGTGGTGTAATGGTGTACAGGTCCTCGTGTTCACTAAGGATACGTGCACAAGTAGACACGACGCTACCGAGGGGCTGAGTAAAGGTAGTGAAAACCCTCTCAAGTTCACCTCAGTTCAGTTCAGTGTCCTAGAGGATGAGAGAGAGAGAAAGCCTTTGTATCTTCCTCCCTGCTGTTGTTTCGTTGTATTCTTGTTTGTTTACTGTTGGGTGTTTCTTCTTTTTACTTCCTCTTTGTGTCGGTGTTAGTGGATAGACCCTCTTCATTTCGTATCATTGCATTTCAGTTTCAGTTCAGCTCAGGTTCTTTTAGGGGTCGGTGAGACAGCTTTTGAATCATCTTCTCTCTCTCTCTCTCTCTCTCTCTCTCTCTCTCTCTCTCTCTCTCTCTCTCTCTCTCTCTCTCTCTCTCTCTCTCTCTCTCTCCCCCCCCCCTTCCTTTCTTCTGTGGTCTCGTTGCGTCTATCTTGTGTCTTAATTGTTTGGAGTTTCTTCTTCTCACTTCCTCCTTGTCTTTGTCTTCCTGGAAAATAAAGTTCGCTATCCAGTCGTCTTAGTTTGGCCTTGATGGAATAGCGCTCCTCTTGCGAACAGCTCCTTCTTGAGACTCCCCGAAGCTCCGAGACAGTGAACCGAACAATACTTGGGGGATGTCTGGGTAGGAGAGGAAGGGAAGGATGGAGGAAGGGAGGCAGGGAGGGAAGGAGGGAAGGAGGGAAAGGCTAAGACAAAGGTTCCTCAGGCCGCCAATCAGTGGAGGTACTCGGCGCTCCCTGAACACGGATTGGGGGAGTAATCGTGTGTGTGTGTGTGTGTGTGTGTGTGTGTGAGAGAGAGAGAGAGAGAGGGGAGGGGACAAAACTAAACACACACCAGCAGTACCAATTTCGGCAGTTTTTTGGGGGGACATTATTAGAATTGTGATGAATATGCAGACCTTGTCCACGCCATACAGCTGCCCCACCACCACCACCACCACCACCACCACTCGCACGTAGCATTGTTTTACTGCATGTTTGTTTGTTTGTTTGTTTGTTTTGGTCCCTCCACGCGGCAAGGGGGGACGAGAGTGATGCGTGTGAATGAGACTCGGTGTTTTTGTGCGTTCGTGTATTATATATTATTTTGTTATTACGATAAAGCTTCCGTCCTTTTTTAGTCCATTAGAGGTTACTGTGCCTGAGTCTAATTGAATGTACTCACTCATGTTATGCTGATGTTCTTTTTTTTTTTTACATCAAAAAGGATGCGGCTCAAGGGCAACAAAAAGAGTACAAAAAAGAAAGCCCGCTACTCGTCGTTCCCACAGAAGTAAAAAGTAAAGAGTAGCCAAAAGAGAGGTCAATTTCGGGTGGAGAGGTGTCTTGATACACTCTTCTTGAAAGAGGTCAAGTTATAGGTAGGAGGAAATACAGACGAAGGAAGACTGTTTCAGAGTTTACCAGTGAAGGGGATGAAAGAATGGAGATGCTGGTTAACTCTTGCATAAGGGGTTTGGACATTATAGGGATGAGCATGAGTAGAAAGTCGTATGCAGTACTCTCACGATTTACTGTCATCATCATCATCATCTTTCATCATCATCATCATCATTACCAGCCATTACTAGCATATCACATTACAAAAGCCTTTCTCAATGCTCTCCACCTTTCTGTCTCACGTTACTGTACTCCATCATTAGACAGAGAACTAATTGGCGCTGCACCATTAGGGAAAGTCCTTTTTTGTCTGGCAGTGTGGTGGTAATGGCTGCTGCTGGTACTGATAATTATGACCGTGTGCGTATAGGATAACAATAGCGCATCATGATTATATATGTAGAAGTAAATACTGGTGGAGGGAGTGACGCAGGCTGTGTTGTTATCATCTTTAATGTGGAAACGTTTATAGCTCACAGAATAAATGTTTTACTACGCATCATTAGACTTGTTGTTACGCGTGTATTTCATTAACTTGGGAGAACCGTATTAATTAAGGTCACCTGTTAGCTCTCGACTCCTGAGGTTGTTAAGTGGGATAGGTATAGTGGAGGAGGAGGAGGAGGAGGAGGAGGAGGAGGAGTAACACACACACACACCACACACACACACACACACACACACACAGACACACACACACATTATTCATCACTGGTACCAACTTAAGTGATATTCCTAACTGCCACTGTTGCCAACTTCAAACCGGTCCGTGCATGTGTTCCCAACTTCCCCGCAGTGTTGCAAGCGCTGAGTTAAGTTGTTAGTGGCTGTCACACGCCTGTTAATGTTCATGTCAGGCAGTGTAGCCACCTCAGGGGCGTAACGGTCATGTTTGATTGAATTCACAGAGTTGGTAACAGTTTTTCCAATAGTGTTTGATGATATACAAGAACGGGAATGGTTTTGACAACACTTAATCAATCCCCCCTTCACACACACAGACTTTTAATTATTATACAGACATACTAGTAAATGAATGTATTAAAAAATACTACCTATTGAAATGTTGAAGAATACGGAACTTTATAAGATTTTTGATACTGTAAAAGGCAAATAGATAAACACACACACACACACACACACACACACACACACACACACACACACACACACACACACACACACCGTCAATCAGGCTTTGTTTCACCCTCTCATCCCCGACCAATCACTTTCTTGCAACATTGAGAGATTCACTGTTTCAAGAGTTTCAGTTTCAAGAGTTTAGAAGGCGAAGCGAGAACTCTTCCCCATTCTTCCTTCTCCTCCACCTTTCCTTCTCCTTCCTTATCTCCTTCTTCGTGTTCGTTTCCTCATTTCCTTTCCTCTTCCTCTTCTCACTTGCTCCTTTCCCTCCCTCTTTCGCCTTTATTTTATTCTCATTCTCTCCCTATTCCCATATATTCCCCGTCTTTACCTTTCTTCCCTTTTTTCCTCCTTCTCACTTCTCCCTTTTCTTTCTTCCCTTCCCCCTTCTTCCTCCGTTTTCTTTTCTCTCCTGTCTACCTCCTCCTCCTCCTCCTTTTTATTTTTCTCATCTCTCCACTTACTTCTTACCTCCTCCGGCTGTATCTTCTTTCACTGCCTTCTACTTCTCTCTCCTTTCCCTCGCCCCCTTCCCTCTTCTGCAGTAAGCAAAGAAAAGGATCTTGGAATCACTATATCAAGCGATTTAAAGCCCGGTCAGCATTGTTCAGAGGTAGTTAAAACTGCAAACAAATTGGTTGGCTTCATCGGACGAGTCTTTAATAATAAATCGGAAAAAGTAATATTAAAACTGTATAATTCGTTGGTTCGACCCCGTCTAGAGTACTGTGTACAGTTTTGGTCTCCCTACTACAGAAAAGACAGAAAAATTGGAACGGGTCCAACGAAGAGTAACAAAGGTGATTTCTAGGTTGAGAAATTTGTTATATGAACAAAGGCTTAAAGAAGTAAATTTATTCAGCTTATCAAAACGAAGAATGCGAGGCGATCTAATAGAAGTGTTTAAAATGTTTAAAGGATTCAGTGATATTAATGCGGAAGATTACTTTACAATTGATCGATCAAATAGAACAAGAAGAAATCACAATATGAAGATAAGTGGTAAAAGATTCTCGTCGCACGAAGCTAAACACTTCTTCTTCAATCGAGTTGTTAATGTTTGGAACTCTCTACCTTGTGATGTCGTTGATAGTACAACAGTTACGGCCTTCAAGAATAGATTAGACAAGTGTTTTGAATCCAACCAGCAACTAAGATATTACTCATTGTCGTAATAACGTTAAGTTCTTTCGAATACTGGTGTCCTTGTCCGCTTTTATCGCCCGCTTAGTGGTAGCAGTAATGGTAGTTCTTTCCTCTTTCCTACATAATTTCCATGCAGTTTTTCCATGCTGCATGGTTCTTTTTCCTTTCCTGCCAGCTTTGGCTGGAGGGATGGGGGGGTGGGGAGGAGCCTTCGCCTTTGCTGTCCTTCATCTTCCACCTTTGATTGGATATTTGGTGTAGCTTGTCACAAACAACCTCGTAAGGACCAGCAGGTCTGCTGTTGTTTGTTCTTCCTTTGTGTTCCTTTGTGTTCACCTCTCCTGCCCTGTTTGCTTTCCCTCTCTTCCTTTCCTCTCCCTCTGCACTCTCTCCTTCTCTCCTACGTCTTTTTTACCTCCTGCCCACTCAGTAATTTCACTCGTCTCTTTTCTCCTTTCTCTGTTTGCCTTCTTGACCTTTTCACATTCACTTCCCTCGCTATTTCTCCTCCTCCGCCTCCTCTTTCTACTAGTCCATGAGAGAGAGAGAGAGAGAGAGAGAGAGAGAGAGAGAGAGAGAGAGAGAGTTCCCCCCCTACCCCTTCGTTAATGTATTTTCTACCATAACTCTCCGCCAGTTTTCCATGAGCCATCAAAACAACGTTAATAACCCCTCCTCCTCCTCCTTCTCGTCCTCGTCCTCCTCCTCCTCCTCCTCCTCCTCCTCCTCCTCCTCCTCCTTCTTCTCCTCCTCCTCCTCTTCCTCCTCCTGCTGCATTATCTCGACGTAAACTGATACCTTATTCTATTCCTTTTAAACTCGCCTCACACTCCCACTAGTCTTATAATAGAGTCCATAAATGCCCATTTGCCTCCTACACACGCTCTCTCTCTCTCTCTCTCTCTCTCTCTCTCTCTCTCTCTCTCTCTCTCTCTCTCTCTCTCTCTCTCTCTCTCTCTCTCTCTCTCTCTCTCTCTCTCTCGCCTTTGCTCTTTTGCTTTCTTGCTCTCTTCGTTCTCGTTCTCTCGTTCTCGCTTACTCGTTCGCTCTCTCGTTCTCTTTTTTTTTCTTTCCTCTTTTCTCTTTCCTTTTGCCATTCTGTTTTCTCTTCCCTCTTTATTTCATCTTTCCCCTTTTTTTTCTCCTATTCCCTTACCTCACTTTCCCTTTAATTCCCATCCCTTCCCTTTCCTTCCCTCCCCTTCCCTTTCCTTCCCATCTCCTTCCCTTTCCTTCCCTCCCCTTCCCTTTCCGATTGGCTTCCAGTCACTAGTGGAGTGCCTCAAGGGTCAGTGCTGGGACCCATCCTCTTTATCATATATATCAGTGACCTAGAATCAGGACTGAAATCCACAATATCGAAATTTGCAGATGACACCAAGGTGGGTGGAGATGCCCTCACAAAGACCGACTGCGAAATCATTCAGAAAGACCTCAATCACATTATCGAATGGTCGGAAAAATGGCAAATGTCTTTTAATGTTGACAAATGCAAAGTCATGCACATTGGGTCCCAAAATAGTAACCATACATACATCATGAATGGGAGACCTCTGCAAGCGATGCGGGAGGAAAAGGATCTGGGAGTCACTATCAGCAGTGACCTGAAACACGCGAATCACTGTAAAAAAGGATACAACAAGGCCAACATTATGCTCGGGTTCATAGCGAGGAACTTCGAGTGTAAAACACCAGACGTGATGCTATCCTTGTATAATTCCATGGTAAGACCGCACCTCGAGTATGCAGTGCAGTTCTGGTCTCCCAATTACAGAAAGGACATTGCTCTACTGGAAAGGATTCAACGACGCGCCACAAAGATGATTCCAACCTTAAGGGCTCAACCGTACGAGGAACGACTCAAGCGACTCAATCTCTTTACATTGGAGAAAAGACGCCTACGAGGGGATATGATTCAAGTCTTCAAGTATCTAAAAAAGTTCAATAACGTTGATTACTCCAAATTCTTTGAACTGCAAACCAACTCAAGAACTAGAAATAACGGTTTACCCATTCAGTCGAGTCGATGTAACACAGACATTGGAAGGAGTTTCTTTTCAAACCGAGTCATCCGCCACTGGAACAATCTTCCCTCAGAAGTAGTAAATGCGAATACCATCAACTCCTTCAAATATAGAATCGACCGTCATTTCGCTGCGTCGGGAGTAAACTGAATAACGAGGGGCTTCCATCTGCTCCTCAATATCGAGATGCTTTCATCTGCTCACCAAGCCCCAAGTGGCGGTCGAGCAGATTAAATCACCCAAGCGGGCGACCTCGTAATGAGCCAATAGGCTTTCTGTTGCCTGCATTTCCATGTTTCCATGTTTCCATGTTTCCTTCCCTCCCCTTCCATTTCCTTCCTTCCCCTTCCCTTTCCTTCCCTCCCCTTCCCTTTCCTTCCCTCCCCTTCCCTTTCCTTCCTTCACCTTCCCTTTCCTTCCCTCCCCTTCCCTTTCCTTCCCTCCCCTTCCCTTTCCTTCCCTCCCTTTCCTTTCCTTCCCTCCCCTTCCCTTTCCTTTCCATCCCTTCCCTTTCCTTCCCATCCCTTTCCTTTCCTTCCCTCCCCTTCCCTTTCCTTCCCTCCCCTTTCCTTCCTCCCTTTCCTTTCCTTCCTTCCCTTCCCTTTCCTTCCTCCCTCCTTCCTTTCCTGCCCTTTCCTTTCCTTCCCTCCCCTTCCCTTTCCTTCCCTCCCCTTCCCTTTCCTTCCCTCCCCTTCCCTTTCCTTCCCTCCCCTTCTCTTTCCTTCCATCTGCACCCAGCTGTCTTCATCTCCTCCTTCCTTCCTTTGTTGTGGTCTATCATCTCCTCTCTCTCCTGTCTTTGGTCTTTCAGTATTTACTTCTCTGTGTTGGAAGCTCGAGAGGAAGCGATACTGCCAGTGGTTACGGTATGTTACGAGAGAGAGAGAGAGAGAGAAAGAGAGAGAGAGAGAGAGAGAGAGAGAGAGAGAGAGAGAGAGAGAGAGAGAGAGAGGAAGAAGAGAAGGAAGAGAGGAGAAAGGAAGGAGGGAAGGAGAGAGAGAGAGAGAGAGAGAGAGAGAGTCTGATCCGTATTCCTTTTATTTTTTTTGGTCATCGACTTTTTTTAGTGTGATGTGATTGAAGTTTTAAAGAAAAAAGCGTGTGTGTGTGTGTGTGTGTGTGTGTGTGTGTGTGTGTGTGTGTGTGTGTGTGTGATCCGCCTCCCCCCCCCCCATGCACTCATGTAACTAGACATTTCGAGATTTTTTCCCTCAGT
>NC_066543.1:2238512-2243512 GCF_024679095.1 Eriocheir sinensis
AAGGAAAGGTGTATTGATGAACTCATTCCTTAAGTGCTCAATTATTCTGATGGGATTCGTTCTTTATTTCCGCCATCTTTTAAGAATGATGAAGTGAACTCGATTTTTACAGGAAACACACACACGACGAACTGTTCTAATCTTCAGCTTCTTTTTTTAATTTTTATCTTGATATTTCCTATAGCGGTGTGTCTGTATTTATGTGCGTGTGCGTATGTGAGAGATAAATGTGTATGTGTGTGTTTGTGTGTGTGTGTGTGTGTGTGTGTGTGTGTGTGTGTGTGTGTGTGAGAGAGAGAGAGAGTTTGGGTTTATGTGCTTTGGGATATTTTTTTCCTTTCTCTCTGTACCGTTTTTTCATCTTTTTCTACCCTGTTTTTTTTTCCTCTCCCTTCTGTACCTCGTGTCCCTGCCCGCCGCGCCGCCGCCGTCCAGCGCGCCAGATATTGCAGCTCAAAGTCGCTAATAAAAGAAGTTTGTGTCTGTTTTATGCAGAATATTAAATTTCCCTCAAAAACCGATAGCTCGCGTTTTATTTAATTTTGCTTTTTACGTACCTTTCCGTTTTTTCCTCTACGTGGGTTGTGGAAAGGATGTCTTGGGGAGTAAAGATTGTTGGGATTCTCATTAAAATAAAAACAGAGTTGGCATGGCTTGTTTTCATATTTTTTTTTAACTTGAATTGTTTCGTTTGCTGTAACAAAATAGAGAAAGATGTATTATTTATTATTATTATTATCATCATTATTATTATTATTATTATTATTATTATTATTATTATTATTATTATTATTATTATTATTATTATCATTATTATTATTCGTAGTAGTAGTAGCTGTAGTAGCAGCATCAGCATCAGCAGTATTAGTAGTAGTAGCAGTAGTAGTAGTAGTAGTAGTAGTAGCAGCAATAGCGGTCTCTCTCTCTCTCTCTCTCTCTCTCTCTCTCTCTCTCTCTCTCTCTCTCTCTCTCTCTCTCTCTCTCTCTCTCTCTCTCTCTCTCTCTCTCTCTCTCTCTCTCTCTGTCACAAGAATGTTACAGTATTTTATTTGACTTTTAAACGTAAACTTCAAGAGCTGCACATTGCGTCACCTTTTTTTTTAATGCGAAAGTAGAAGAAAATCAGAGTTCAGAGACGAGCTTTTTCTCCGGCCAATTTTATAGTAGACAAACTGATGGAGCCGAAAAAACGAATGAAGAAATGTACAAGTGCAGGAGTGAACGAAATCCAAAAAAGTCCCTGATGCAATTTCGAGCACACAAGCGGGACGAGGAGTGGACGTAACGCTGTTCTCTATATTGAATGCTTCTCGTTACTCTCGCTTTTTGGGGAAGAGAGAGAGAGGGAGAGCTGAAAGAGAGAGAGAGAAAGAGGGAGATAAAAGCCAAAAGAAAGGGAACGACTGACACACACACACACACACACACACACACACACACGTCGCTTCATTTATAGATTTACGCGATATCCATTTTGTATTATGATTCTTGGTCATTTATATATATTTTTTTTCCTTTTCTTTCTTCTATCACATTCTTTCACTCATTAATTAGTTCATACATTTACATAGGAGTTAATTCATTCTCAAAAAGGCGGAGAATGCGGTCAGTTTCCACGCCTCTCTCTCTCTCTCTCTCTCTCTCTCTCTCTCTCTCTCTCTCTCTCTCTCTCTCTCTCTCTCTCTCTCTCTCTCTCTCTCTCTCTCTCTCTCTCTCTCTCTCTCTCTCTCTCTCTCTCTCTCTCTCTCTCTCTCTCTCTCTCTCTCTTAAAATAATCACAGTGACGTTAATAATAGTAGTGGTGGAGGGAACAATAATTAATCTAAGTACCAGTGTGTGTGTGTGTGTGTGTGTGTGTGTGTGTGTGTGTGTGTGTGTGTGAGTGTGGGAGTGAGTGACAGGAAAATGATAATGGATTCTTGACATTGCTCTGGTATTGCTGTAGGCTTGAGGCGGTTGCTATAAATGTAATTGTTAGAGGAAAGGATATTACGAAGAGAAGAGAACAAAATATATACACTGTTAGAATCTGCTGTTGCAGGAAAGACTCGGAAGGGCATTGTGTTGACAGTTAAGTGTTATTAGTCTTGGGTTTTTACTTCCCATGTTTCACTTCCTCGCTCCAGTGATTGTGTGGTTTCCCTCTTGCTGCAATGTTAATAAAAGATCGTGTTTCTTTTTTTGTTTATCGTTTAATTCTGTACATTTTCTTTGTGTGTGTAGAATTTTGTTGTTTCTCTGTGGTGTTTTGTTTTTGACGTGTTTCGATAAATCATTCTCTTTCATATATTTTCTAGGATTTCCATTTCGGTGTCTTTAGAGGAGTCTTTTTCTTGACGTTCTCTCTCTTCAGTTTTATTTGCTTTGTTTTTTCTTAATTGACGTGAAGTTGTCGGGCGTCGCTCCGTCTTCGCGCTGCAAAGTTTGAAATTTCTTTTTCTTTCTTGCGTTCCTTCTTTCTTTCTATGTTTCCTTTTGTCTTTGCGTTGTTTTCTTGTTGTAAATGTGTTTTGTTTTGTATTCTGTTTCTCTCTATTTCCTTCACGCCCTATTTTTTGTGTCCGCCTTCCTTTCATTCTTTATTCTTTTTCAGTTTCTCTCTCTCTCTCTCTCTCTCTCTCTCTCTCTCTCTCTCTCTCTCTCTCTCTCTCTCTCTCTCTCTCTCTCTCTCTCTCTCTCTCTCTCTCTCTCTTTTATTTACACACTTATTCAATCAATCCGGCTTTCGTTCTATTCCCTCCTTCTCTCTTTCCTTTTTTCCCATCTCCATTTCCTTCTTTTCTTGCTCACTTCGCTCCATCCGTCTATCCTTCCTTTCTTCCCTCCATCCTTTTCACTCTCCTTCTCTCCCTTCTTCCTTTCTTCCCTATTCATACCTCTCCACTTTCCCTTTGTTCTCCATCACTGACTCCCACCTCCTCCCTCTAACTCTTTAACTTCCTTTTCTTCTTCCTTCATTTTTGGTTTTGTTATTTTCTCCCTCTATTCTCTTTATTTCTCCCCTCTCCCTCCTCCTCCTCCTCCTCCTCCAATCAAAATTCTTCTATTAACCAAGCAACATCGAATTTTCTTTCTTTTCCTTTTAATCATGCAGTCCTTTCATTCTCTCCTCCTCCTCCTCCTCCTCCTCCTCCTCCTCCTCCTCCCTTCCTTCCCTTCACTCCCATCCACCAAAAAGCAATTATTATTCTGTCTATAAGGCCTGGAGTTGGAGGAGGCGGAATCAATAACGCTTTTGTTTGTCGTAATTCATTCCTGTTGTAATTTGTTTCCCAGGCCTTGCGCTTTTTATCTGTAACGAGGAAAGTTTGGTGATAATGGTTAATGGAGTGGTGGTGGTGGTGGTGGTTGTGGTGGTGGTGAGGGGGTAGCAGTAGTAGTAGGAGCAGTAGCAGGAACAGTAAGTAGCGGGCTTTTTTTTTCATTATTGTTATTCTTTTTTTTACGCCCTTGAACTGTCTCCTCTGCTGTAAAAAAAAATAATAGTAGTAGTAGTAGTAGTAGTAGTAGTAGTAGTAGTAGTAGTAGTAGCAGTATATGATATAAGAACGGCAGAAATGACAGTGTATAGAGGAAGAAAGTGTCAAAAGTAAATGAGGAAGAGTAATAAACGAGACTTGAGGTAAGGAATAACGATAAGTGGAGGAAAAGAGAAGCAGGAGTAACGAGACACTGATGAAGGGAGAGAGAGAGAGAGAGAGAGGGGTTGAATTAGTATAGGGAAAAAAATAGGCCTAGGCGAGGTGCATGGAGTAATGAACGAGAAGGAGACAAGCACTCTAAGAAGGTTCACCCCTCACCCCCCCCCCCCAAAAGAAAAAAAAAATCAATAAGGAAACGCTGGGAACATCTTTCTTACATTGCCTCGAACCTCTTTATCGTGACAGCCTTAAGTTTACATCGAAGTCAGTGTTTGGTGGTAGTCATCCATCAGTTTAATTAGGCGTGCTGTTGAAGAAAGGTGTACATGTTATTTATTTATTTATTTTTTATTTTTTTATTTTTTTGAAGTGTTCAGAACTTATCGGAACAAAGGACGACTTAGAAAGATGATTAATGGATCGGAAAGCTCATAAGAAAAAAAATGATGATGACGATAATGATAATGCAAGTATTGTCAGCAGAAAAAACATAAAAAAATATTGTTTTTCGCTGTGTTCAGAACTTATCAGAACAAAGGAGGAATAAGAAAGAAGATTAATGGATCGGAAAGCTCATAAAAAAAGAATAATGATGACGATAATGATAATGAAAGTATTGCCAGCAGAAAAACAGAAAAATGTTATTGTTTTTCACTGTGTTCAGAACTTAACGGAACAAAGGAGGACTAAGAAAGATGACTGATGGATCGGAAAGCTCATAATAAAACAATAATGATGACGATAATGATAATGAAAGTATTGCCAGCAGAAAAACAGAAAAATGTTATTGTTTTTCACTGTGTTCAGAACTTAACGGAACAAAGGAGGACTAAGAAAGATGACTAATGGATCGGAAAGCTCATAATAAAAAAATAATGATGACGATAATGATAATGAAAGTATTGCCAGCAGAAAAATGGGCTTGGCAACGAGGCATGAATATTTTATATCTGATATTAACTGTGATATTAACGTTCATGCAGCATAGATTATTCAATAGCTTAATACACGAAAAGATTATATTGTTCAGTATATGTAGTAGTGTATTTATTTTTATCCCTCTATCTGTTTGTCTGTCTATTTAGTGCTTTATCTATCTCTAGTTTTATCAATATTAAACTATATATTTGACTAATACTAATCTGTCTATGTATCTATATATCTATCTATGTATCTCCAGCTATGTATCAGTCTCTATTATTTTTTTATCCTTTCATCGTTTCTCAGTCTTTCAATCTTTTCTCAATCATTATATTTCTCTGATCTTTTTCTTTTTATTTGTTTTTTCCATTTTCTTTCATTTCTCTTAAACTTTCCTTACATTCTTTCTTCCTCTGTTTGCCTCTTTACTTCACTGCC
>NC_066543.1:2246012-2251012 GCF_024679095.1 Eriocheir sinensis
TCCTTTATCCCTCTCTTCCCAAAGTATCCCTGTGTGTTCTTTTCTTTTCCTTGAGTTTTATCTTTCTCCATTATCCTTCTCTTCGCAGAATATTTGCTCTCACAGAATATCACACTAAGTTACGTAGAACCATGTTATGTCTCTTCATTCGTCTTGTCTTCCTTTATTTCCGTCATTACTGAAGTCATTCCTCTTTCCAGTCTATAGCAGATAACATATAGATTACAGGTTACATATTACCTCACAAAATTCTTTAAGTCATGTAGAATCAGCTAGTGTCTCGTTATCTTCGTTGTTTTCCTTTATTTTCATTATTAAAAGCATATTTATTTCTTCTTTTATCGTTTATACAAGTCGTTTTTCCTCCCAGTCAATAGGCGTCATTATTTCCTCTCTCAGATTACCTCACAAAATTCTTTAAGTCACATAGAACAAGTTTATGTATAGCTATTTTCCTTGTTTTCCTATTATTTCACTTATTAAATGCAGCAATTCCTTCTTTTCTCGTTTTCTTGTCATTCCTCCTCCTAGTCTAGCACACATAAGTCTTCAAGTCGCGTAGAACCAGTTTATGTCTAGTCATTTTTCTTGTTATCCTTTTATTTCCGTTATTAAGCACATGTTTATTCCTTTAATCGTTTTTTTTTTGTCATTTTTCCTCCTAGTCCAGCACACATAAGTCTTCAAGTCGCGTAGAACCAGTTTATATCTAGTCACTTTCCTTGTTTTTCTGTTATTTTCCTTATTAAATGCAGCAATTCCTTCATTTATAATTTTTTTTATGATTCCTTCTCCCAGCCTGCAGCAAAGTCAGCATTATCCCACACAAAAGCCTCAACAATATTCTGTCTACCTCTTGTGTCTTCTCGTTACTTCATCCATCCCATCATTATCTTACCGCCTTTTCTCTCTTCCCAGTATTTTCTTTCTCTCGGATTATCACGCAAGAGTCTGAACGCTTTACGTGGAACCCGCCTTGTGTAGGTAGTGATTTTTCTGGCTTTTCCTATACCGTATCTACTTTATTCGCTACGTCATTATTCCTTCTTCGTAGTATTCCTTTTTTTTTTTTTTGCCTTCGGGTCATTTATCCTCCTGTCAGTGTGCAGCAAGATTGTTCTCATCATCATACCATAAACAGCTTTAGCAAGACTCGTGCATTCACCTCTTGTCTTCTAAATTTTCTTTGTTATTTTTCTTCCCTGATCTTTGCATTGTTATTTTTTTCATTCATACTATCAAGAGCTTTAGCAAGACTCATGCATTCACCTCTCATCTTCTAAATTCTCTTTGTTATTTTCTTCCCTGATTCACTTCATTGTTATATAATTTTTTTTTATTATCTGTCCCAGGCTTTTTCTTTTTAATCAAGTTTGCATTATCACAAACAAAAGCTTTACTGATTTATACGCATCCACCTTTTCTCTATGCCTCAATTTAACTATTTTTTTATCTTACATTCACGGCATCGCTATATCATTTCTTTAAGTTAATCTCTATTCCATTTCTTTTTGTTTCCTTCACCTTAGCACTACCACATAAAGTCTTTCACAGTATCGCCATTAAGTCTTTTCATTGATTTGGCTTTCTATTCTTATCTTTATATTCTCCGCATTGGTACATTATTTTTCTGTCTTTATCTCTATTCCAGGCTTTCATTTCCTTCAGTTTAATATTATGTTACACAAAACTTTTTGTCACACCTGCGTTCACCTTTTGTCTTAATTATTTTTGCTATTTTTCATTATCTTTTTTTTTTTTTATCTCTACCTCTATCCTCGTCTTCTGTTTCCTTCATTATCACACACAACACTTTTACTAATTTCCCTACGTCCACTTATAGTCTTCTTAACCCATCCGATGCGGTTGTCACGGATTTGGCCTTCATTGGTAGCCTGGTAACATGTACTCCCAGGTGTTTCTCTGCCTCTGTATCTAGAGTCCGGGTTGATAGTGGTCTTCTGGACGGCAGCATGTGGGTGATTGCAAAGCACTCGGCGGCGTAGTAGCTTAGTAGCACCGGGCAGGATTGAACTCGCGTCCGATCACCTCCTGAACGTTGGCCGTTACTTTGACCACAGTCTTCTGGACAGCATGTGGGTGATTTTAAGCCACTCGGCGGCGGCTGAAAATCAGCTTGGTGGCACCGGGCGAGATTGAACTCTCGCGTCCTCCTGAACACGAGGCCGTTAGCTGACGCAGTGTTTCCCATGTGATATTGTATGCTTGATATCCCCTGCCAAGATGCATGACTTTACATTTTTCTTCATTGAATTGTAGCAGCCACTTTTTGTTCCATTCTAGTAGCTTGGTGATGTCTTCTTGTAGGAAATCCGCAGTCATGGGGTTAACTCTCTTTTCTGTTTTTCTTCCTACTGTATTTTCACTGCATTGTATTATTTCTTATCTCCAACGGTATTCTCGACTTCTGTTTCCTTCCACACACAAAACCTTTTCTGATTTTCGCACGTGCAGAGTTTTCCTTGCATAATTTACTCCTACGCTATTCACGGCCTCGTTTATATTATTTCTTCTTCATTTATTTTCCCGGGCCTTTCCTCCTCTCATTATGGCGCTAACTTATTATCATGACCACCTTTTGCCCGTGTCGTAATTCTCCTCCTTTTTGTTTTATTCCCACTGTTTTATTCACCACATTATCCCTAAAGTCATGAGCATTAACTATCATAAGCTTTAACTTTTTTCCCTCTTATGTCAGTGCGCTCCTTCTCACTTATTAATATCTCTTGTCACAGAAAAGACTCAGGAATTTATTTACTATTATATTTGCAGTCTGATTCCAACATTTTCTTCGACAATTTCCACGGAGTTACCTGTACTGTCCTCTGCACTAACTTTTAACTCTTCTGCTTTTGTCATTTGTTATCATCATTATTATTTATGTCACGCAAAGGTATCAAGAATTTGTTTACATTTATATCCACACTTTCATCTTTAGTTTTCCATTTACTATTTTTTCTCTTTAACCTTTTCATAATTTTCTAATTCACCACGTATATTATTTCGTCTTCTGAATATGCTTTCTACTTGCACAGAAAAGCTTCAAGAGTTCATTAACTTTATTTTTTTTTATCTAGCGTCTGATCATTACATTTCCCCTGACTATGTATTTTCACTGTTTTCTCCTTCCTTCGTATTTTCTGCACAACACATCATTTCGTGTTTTCAGTTTGCCTTTTAACTTATTCACACACATAAGCTTCAACAATTTATTTACTTCCATATTTACAGTTTCATCCTAACTTTTCCTCAGACTATTTTACCTTTCGTTCCAATTCTATTCACAGCACTTCACATTTGGTCTTTGAGGTTTACCTGTAACTTACTAAAAAAAAAAAAAAAAAAAGAGCATGTCGCCTTCTTCTCCATGCCATTCCTGTTATTTATCATTGGTGTATCCCTTCTTCATTTATTTCATCACTTTTATATTGTGTTCCTAAACTTGTTATTGGTCGCACAAATGCCTCAACAAAATTAAAACATAAACAGATAATCATGTCGCCTCGTTCTCCTTGCTGTTCACATTACTTTAGTCGCTGCATCATTGCTATCCCTGCTATAACACTGTCATCATCTTCTGTCTTAATCTTTATTTCCCTTTCTCTAGGCTCCCCGTTCCTACAACTTATTAGCGCACGCCCAGAAGCTTCACCAACGGATATACTTTCTTATCTACAGTTTCATTCCAACTTGTCACTGTTTTACCTTTCCTTCTTATTCTCTTCACAACAGGCACTTCGTCTTTCCAATTTGCCTCTAACTTATGTTTCCGGTACCCTACGCCCCTGTCCACCCAGCAGTGAATGGATACCAGATATTAATCAGGGGTTGTGTCCCGTTTCGTGAGATCTGTTCCCTTCTCCTATAATTCCTTCCCCTTCTGTCTCTGTCCGGCATATGGTCACAGATGTTGCGCCGACTAAATGAAACTTTCCAACTTTCCTCTAACTTATGGAAACACACAAACGAACAAAATTATGTTGTATCCCTTTCTCACAATAATGGAAGCAGCTCAAGGGCCAAAACAACAGCAGAAAAAAAGAAAAAATAAAAAAAACTCGGCGCTGCTCCTGTACAGAAAAATAATAGAACAGGTTAAAACGAGAGTCAATTTCGGATTTAATATTGCCTTATTCAGCGCACCTTTGCTATATTCTTCTTTATCAATATCATCTCTCTTGATCCACGCTCTCCCTTCTTCCTCCAACTTATTATCGCACACACAAAAGCTTCAACAATTTACTCGCGTTACCTTACCCACCTTCCCCTCACCAGGAGCACGGCAGGTCAGGGGTACGCCGGGCCTTATAAATTTCCCGCCTCTGCCGCGGACCCTTCAGTGTAGATTTAAAGCGAGGGAAAGGCGCATCTGTTACTGTCAGGGCACTAAGAGGAGGACACAGACAAGAGCAGCAAGAGGAGGAGGAGGAGGAGGAAGAGGAGAAGGAGGAGACTCACAAACAAGATCAAACTGGAGAGAGACGGAACGGAGACTGGTAGGCACAAACAGGACTCTCAAGGTACTGCTTAAAGACCGTCGCAACTAATCAAGCTCAAAGAAAACGTAATATTGAAAAACAGAAAAGAAAACGGTGAGAGAATAATAATGAAAATAATAATAACTTGATAATGAAGTCACGATGCGCTACAATGAATTGGTGACTTGTAATAAAGCAGTAAAAAGGGAGGTAAAGGATATTGACGTGCATAATAAATAAAGCAAAGGTAGATTGATGTGCAGTAAAGCAATAAAGCGATAGATCTACAAATAATGATAACAAGAAAGGGTGGCATGGCGGGCACATCAAAAAGGGGATTGATTGAGGGACATAAAGGGAAGGGAGTAACAAGCGATGGGGATGAAAGGGAGAAATAGGGAATGCGATGAGGAGGGGAAATAGGAAATCGGGTGAGAGGGGGAATAGGTTATGGGGGAGAGCAAATTGGGAATGGGGTGAGAATGGAAATTGGGAATGGGG
>NC_066543.1:2256012-2266012 GCF_024679095.1 Eriocheir sinensis
ACATCACGCCCAGACTTGCCTTACGCCACATCACACCCATCCACACCATGCTACACATCACACCCAGCCACACCGCACTACATATCACACCCAGCCACACCACTACATATCACACCCAGCCACACCTCAACCAACACCACACAACACACAGCCTCACTGCACTACATTAAACTCAATCACACTACGCTATGTTGCACCATACCGTACATGTCACATCTATATGTAGCGTAGTAATACACAACTACATACAACACCACTTTGCACATGAGGATACCGGTAGTGTTCTATTGCATCCTACTTTTCCTTTAAGCATGATTCTGGGCCATTTATCAATTTTTGTCCGTAATGCCGCGCATTTTGTATTAATAATGTTACTCAAATCGACACAGCATTCACTTTTTTAATATTTCAGAAAATAAAGTCGCCACAAAGTGACCAAACTTACCTTGCCCATCCAAGTTGAACACACAACCTCAACGTCACTACCACTGACTGCTATTGGTATGTTGCACAGTACCAGACAGCAGCTCGCATCTCTGGGGATCCCACTCGCTGTGACCTGTCCAATACATGTACGAGACAAGTCAGCGGACGATCCCTCACACGTCTAACACGCCTCACGGTATCACCCACACTTTTACCATTATCAATACATTTGTATTATTTATATTTTGCAGAAAAGCAAATAACTTTTGACTAAAAAGGACAGCTTCAGCTTGTCTTAATCATTCTATATTGAATCTATAACCTAACACAATGGGCATGGTTTTACTTTTTTTTCTTGACCGCTCTCTTTCACCCCGTTACCCCACAGAAAAGACCAAATTACCTCACTTGGGGTAATTTACCCCGGGTTGGGAACCCCTGCTGTAAAGTGCAATGGTTGTTGCTCTTCGTATATCTTGTGCGCAAAAAAATGATGGGCATCAACCGGAACAATAAATTAATGGTGAATAAAGTGTTAGGTGGAAACTGTTTGTGATAGTGATATAATTTCTAGTGCATAATGCTTTCCTGTTTCTCTCAAACTCCATTTTTGGAGTAATTAGGATAGCGTCTTCATTTTTTTTGGATTCGTATTACGTCATTAGTTTTGAAAAGATTAGGATAACGTCTTAAAATTTGTAAAAAAAAGGATAAATCTTTAGTTTTGGTAAGATTGATAACGCCCTTATATTTGGAGAGATTAGTTCCTAATCTCTCTCTCTCTCTCTCTCTCTCTCTCTCTCTCTCTCTCTCTCTCTCTCTCTCTCTCTCTCTCTCTCTCTCTCTCTCTCTCTCTCTCTCTCTCTTATTTGGCAGCGAACTCTCACACATTCTCCCCTTTTAATCTGGCGCCTAAACTGGTTGTATCAGCGACACGAAAGAAAAATCGCATTGAGGCTTATAGTTAATATTTTCCAATCTCGCCACTTTTACGTTTGCGCACTAGTTTGTGTTTGAATCCCTTAACACTGCCTCTAAGCTATTATGGCTGTGTGTGTGTGTGTGTGTGTGTGTGTGTGTGTGTGTGTGTGTGTGTGTTTAGAGAGAGAGAGAGAGAGAAGGGGGCGGATGTTGACAGATACAAACGGGTAAAAATAATTGGCCAAAGTCAGCCGGAGCGAAGTGAAATCAGTGTCGTCAATATTTTCTTTTCTTATTTCGTTTTCATCGTCGTACTCTTTTCCCGGAGCTAGCAGGGGCGGGGAAGGGGAAGGGGGAGGGATAAATATTTTTTTTTTAACTGCATAGGTAGCAGCTAAAAGAAAAAAAAAATATAAATAAATGCGCCATGTAGTGTTCCTCTAAAAGATAATAGAGTGGACAGAAGAGGAGTCATTTTCGGACGGAGAGGTGTCCTGTTGCTACACACTGCCTGACGGATATTTCTTGTGCTTCAAAGGGCTTGCAGATATAAAAGAGCGTGGGGTTTAATTCATATTGACCAAAAATTTAGCAGGGAACGTGAATATCTTCTGCATCAACTAAAGAATGGCGGAAATCGTCTTCAAGCTGAACCAACGATACACACTTCAGACTCTTGCACCAACATCAGCCTTTATTGACGATGGAGTAGAAATGTTCTCTGAGAATGTGGAAGTAAATGACGACACATAAAACCTAATTTATAGCTAATGGAGACTTTGATCAGCTAAGTAGGTACAAAAAACTGAAGAGTAAATCAGTTTGTTGGCTCAACAGATATGAACAGGCTTTAAGGTATGAACATATTTTTCAAGTAAAGGGCGAGCTGGAAATAAACCTGGAAAAGCCGTAACGGAGAGATATTGAGTGAGATTGACTATGTATATTCCACAGGAAGTCCGGACATAGTGACGGATGTAACAGTAAGCTTAAGCGTTAGCCTAAGAAGAGAGAGGAAAGCGTTAGTGAATTAGATTTTAATTCACTAACATTGTGATGGAAAGAGCATTAGAAATAAAGGGAATGACACCACACCAGTGAACAGCGGCAGTTACTTAATGAAGAAAAAAGAAGATTTTATAAATATCCGCGGATATATAAGAGTAAGGCCTAGACGGGATCGTAGTGGGTTGTCGACAAGTGAACACATCCCCGCCAACAACCAACCTAACAATGAAACAGCCGAGCGCAACAAACCTCTGTGCACGATTTTCATAGATTATGGGAAAGCTTTTGACTCCGTTAAAACTCCATCAGTCACGCAGGCATTCAGGAGGCGAGGCGTGGAGGAGGCGTGCATGGAGGTGTTGAAAGGCCTTTGTGCTGTAATGGACTGATGATTGCTATTTTTTTTTTTTTTACAACAAAGAAGGCAGCTCAAGGGCACACAAAAAAAGAAAACAATAATAAAAAAAAGCCCGCTACTCGCTGCTCCTAAAAAAGAAACAAAAGAGGTGGCCGAAAGCAAGATCAAATACGGGAGGAGAGATGTCCTGATACCCTCCTCTTGAAAGAGTTCAAGTCGTAGGCAGGAGGAAATACAGATGAAGGAAGATTGTTCCAGAGTTTACCAGCGTGAGGGATGAAAGAGTGAAGATACTGGTTAACTCTTGCATGAGGGGTTTGGACAGTATAGGGATGAGCATGAGTAGAAAGTCGAGTGCAGCGGGGCCGCGGGAAGGGGGGAGGCATGCAGTTAGCAAGTTCAGAAGAGCAGTCAACGTGGAAATAACGATAGACGATAGAAAGAGAGGCAACATTGCGGCGGAATTTAAGAGGTAGAAGACTATCAGTATGAGGAGGAGAGCTGATGAGACGAAGAGCCTTAGCCTCCACTCTGTCCAGAAGAGCTGTGTGAGTGGAGCCCCCCCACACATGAGATGCATACTCCATACGAGGGCGGACAAGGCCCCTGTATATGGACAGTAACTGTGCAGGGGAGAAGAACTGGCGGAGACGGTTGTTGTTGTTGTTGTTGTTATTATTATTATTATTATTATTATTATTATTATTATTATTATTATTATTATTATTATTATTATTATTATTATAAGTGCCTTTTAGCTTGATGATAAGAAAATAGCAAGAAATATTCACTTATCGTAGGCAGCACAAGAAATAATGCTTGAAAACGAAATACTTGAGAGAATTAACATATCCGAGACAAACAGTTAGTTCAAAGCCAGCCTGTGAAAATGTCAGATATGAATATGAACAGGATGGAACGCCTTTGATAAAAACAGTGACATCCTGAGTATTAACGTGCTACTCTTTGAAGGGAGAGGCGTACAGTCATTGCACTGCACCAGTCCAAACATTCAGCTCAAAGACTCTGCAGTTAACTAAAGATTTAGGACGTCACGAAGCGCACAAAGAGAAACGAAGAGAAAAATGGTGTGTGTAACTTGGCGAGACAGGAAGCGAGCATTACGGCTTCGGGAATAGACAGTGGTTAATGATTATTGAAATGACGAGTAGAAATAAGAAATGAACTTTATCAATTCATATGCGTAGAATAAATAACATAACAAGAGTAACCATGGCAACCCCGATATTGTAGACGTCAGTTCAGACCAGGTGGAGAGGTGGAATGTGAGCATGTGGCGGAACCGGATGGAGTACAATATCATTAATTAGATAGATCTGGTGAACCGTGAGAAAGGTCTTTGTTCTGAAGTGGAATGGTAATTGCTGAAGATTATATTAATGGATTTTTTTCTGGTAATTAATGAAGCCTTATATCTGGTATATTTTCTTTTTCACACTGTCTCTCTGTTGGGTTTCTTTCCCTTCCCTACCCTCCTCCCATCTCTTCCAATCCGTTCCGTTCTGTTCCGTTCCCTTCCCTTCCGTTCCCTTCCCTTTCCTTAATTCCCCTTCCCTTCCCTTAATTCCTCTTCCCTTCCCTTAATTCCTCTTCCCTTCCCTTAATTCCTCTTCCCTTCCCTTAATTCCTCTTCCCTTCCCTTCCCTTCCCTTCCCACCCCGTCCCTTCGCTTGCCTTCCCTTCCCATCTCTTATTTCTCTCCTTTCCCTACCTTCCTCCCATCTCTTCCAGTCCGTTCCGTTCTGTTCCGTTCCCTTTCCTTCGTTCCTTTCCTTTTTTTAATTCCCCTTCCCTTCCCTTAATTCCTCTTCCCTTCCTTTGCCATCTCTCCCCTTCCTTTCCCACCCCGTCCCTTATCTTGCCTTCTCTTCCTATCTCTTCCTTTCTCTCCCTTCCCGTTTCGTCTTTTCCTTTCTCTTCCGATCCCTTTATCTTATATTTTCCTTTCCCTTCCATTCTTTCCTTTATCCTCAATACCTTTCTCCTTTCCCCTCCTTTCCTCCTTTAATGTATTGTTCTTTGTTCCTAATTTACTCATTCCTTACCTTCATACATTTCCATCAACCCCTCATTTTATTTTCCTTTTTACGTGTTGCTTCTCATCCCCTTCTCCTTAATCCCCAGGTAAGCCTAATACTCCTTCTCCCCTTCCTTTGTAATCCTCCCCACTTTCCTCTTTCCTCTCTTTTGAAAGCCTTGTTTGCCAGCCGAGGGGAAACATTTTACAACCATCAAATGCATACTTATCTGCAAAATGAAGAAATATAGGGAATTCTCGCCTAAATAACGTGAACGTTCCAATGGTTATGAGTGTGACGTATGTGAGGTGGAGGGACAAGGGGGGGGGGTAAGTAGGTGGAGAGGAGTGGAGTGAGGGAGGTCAGAGTAAGGATGCCAGGAAGAGCTTGGAGGAGGAGTGAGTTGAGGTGGAGTGGTTGAAAGTGGAGGAACGATGGTGGAGTGAGGAATGAAGTTAGTTGGTTGAGTGAGAGGGGTGGGGAGGAGCCTGTGGAGAAACGGTGGCGTGGTGGAAGAGGGAGATGGATTAATGGAATGATAAGGGAGTGAGGGAGAAGAAACGGAGGGGTGGAAAAGTGGACGAGAAAAGGTGGGTGAAGTGATGTGAGAGTAGTGGTGGAGGAGATAGACTGATTAGAAATGTTAGTGGAAGAGTGGTGGAAGATGTGGATGAGGGTGAAATAAATTTGAGGGAGGAGTTAGTAGTGGCAAAGTGGAACAAGATGAAGAAGGTGGAAAGGAAGATGTAGTGGATGAATAATGAATAGTGGAAGAGTTTGATAGTGGAAGTAATGAGAAGTGGATAGGGAAGCAGTGGAACGGGTTAGAGGTAAGAAGGGGGGTGGATATGTTACGTATAAGATTGTGAAGAAGTGAAGAAGTAATGTAGGAATTAATAATGGAGCAGTGATGGAAGGATAGTGCATAGAGGATGAAAATATGGAGATTCAACAAGGGAAGGGAACGGAAGGTAGGATTTAAGTAGGATTATGAGTTAGGATTGTACTGTATTATATTATATGTATGTAGAATATGTAAGAAGACCGTGAAAGAGTGATGAGTGAGTTTTATTGTGTAGTTACGAGGGAGGGACAGCGAAGTGGTGAAAAGGTAGGATTGTAGTAGGATTGTATTGTATGTAGCGAAGGATTATTATGATGGAAGCATGGAGGAGGGAAAAAGAAGTGGTGGTAAGGTGGAGAGGTAACAATGGGGGAAGATAGGATTGCAGGAGGGTATTGTATGTAGTAAAGGTTTTCTTATAGTGGAGCTTGAAGGAGGGAAAAAGAAATGGAGGAAAGATGGAAAGGTAACTAGCAGGGAGGGGGGGGGGTAAAGAAGGGGAAGGGTGGAGAGGTAACGCGGGGTGGGGGGGAGTTATAGGATGGTCGCGCACCTCCCAGCAGCCCGCCAGCCCGTCGTCATCATAGCCCGCCAGTCCGCAAGTCCGCCAGCCAGTCAGTCAGGGCCCAGCCTCCCTGGGAGCAACACGGCGTTACCCGCTCGGTGCTTGGGTGATGGTTGGTTTACTTACATACATGCGCGTGTGTCGGTTTCCGCTGGACGTGGCCTGTGTGTGTGAATGAGTGTGCGCCGCCGATCTGTCACTCCTCCTCGTCTTCTGGTTTTCATGCTCCTATTATCTCCTTCCTAATCACCCTCGCCCTCCTTCCTCTCCTCACCATATCCTTACTTGTGGTTAAGGCGAAGGGTGGACGTGTAGGGTTGCCCGTGTGTGTGTGTGTGTGTGTGTGTGTGTGTGTGTGTGTGTGTGTGTGTGTGTGTGTGTGTACGTGCGGCGAACAGGGCGGGGCAGCGGGCCAGGCCAACTGAGGAGTAACAGGTGGCCCCGCGGTGTGTGTGTGTGTGTGTGTGTGTGTGGAGAGGAGCCACCGCCACCACCAGGGTCCCTCTCTTAATCCTGGCCACCACCCCGGCTGCCACCAACCCTTCTGCTACCGCCATCGCCACCATCAAATTCGCCACCACCACCAGCACAAACATCAATCCTACCCTCACCACCACCATCACTATCATAAACACTGCCATCAATACCTCTACCACCACCATTACTATTATCACCACTACGTCTACCAGCACTGCCTTTGCAACCACCACAAAGCCATCACTTTTACCCCTACTACCACCACCACCAACAACAAAAACACTACCACAACTCTACCACCACCACCGAAACCATCTATTAAGCTGCCACCACCACACTCGCCATCACCGTCACCCCCCACCACTCCAATCGCTACCATGACCACAATCACCACCATCAACACAATCACTGACATCATCATCGCCATCTCTGCTATCACCACCACCACCACCACCTCTACTACGCCTCCTCAGGGATTGCAAGCCCCGGTACAAATGCCCCTCGTGCTCCTTCCCTCTTTCTCTTCCTCCTCGTCTCCGTCCTCGTTCTTCTCGTCCTCTTCCTCGTCCTCCTCTTCGTCGTCGTCCTCCTTCTCGTCGTCATACTCCTCTTCCTCGTCGTCCTCGTCGTGGAAGTGTCTCTCCAGCTTCCATCACCATTCGCATTGTGTCCATCAAGGTAAGAACAAGTTATTTACGTCTTCTCTCTCTCTCTCTCTCTCTCTCTCTCTCTCTCTCTCTCTCTCTCTCTCTCTCTCTCTCTCTCTCTCTCTCTCTCTCTTCCGACAAGTGAGTTGAGTGATATGATTTTTCGATTTAGCAATAGTAGTATTTGTTGTAGTGTGTGTGTGTGTGTGTGTGTGTGTGTGTGTGTGCTCGGCTGTGGCTGTCGCCTTGGTGTCGCGAGAGGCACAGTCTGCCCTCATTTCGCAACCCACCCACACTCCAGTACACACACACACACACACACACACACACACACACTGGATGTGACATGTGCCGGGAAGACGAAGGGAGGGCGTTGTGATGATAATGAATATATTTATAATGACAAAGGTAATAGTAATAATGATAATGATGATGATAATAATAATAATAATAATAGAGATAGTATCCCCCTCCTCTTTATTAAAACACGTCATAATCCTTGCCACGTTTATTATCAACATTCATCCTCTGCATAAAATAAGAAGAGCAAAGAAAAATATTTACACCAATAACTTTTTCTCTCTCGTTCCCTTTTCATTTATTTCGCGCTCTCGTGCTGCACCCCTCCGAGCCTTTGTGTATATATGTGTATTATAATTTTACTCTCCTGCCGGCATATTTTACACTCTGTCATGTTTTTCTTGTTATAACACACGCGAGAATGATGAACCGATAGTGTTATTACTTTTTATTTATTTTTGCTGTACTTTGTGTAGAAATTGTGTGTGTGTGTGTGTGTGTGTGTGTGTGTGTGTGTGGAAAAAAGACAAACAGCAATAGGGGCAAGGCTCAGTGGGATCAGGTATCTACGTGTTCCAATTATACAGATTCTGACGTCAGTGCTGGTGGTGGTGGTGGTGGTGGTGGAAGTGGTGGTGGTGGTGATAGTGGTAGTGTTGGTGGAGGTAAAAGACTGGTTGCTTGCTTTTCTCTCTCTCTCTCTCTCTCTCTCTCTCTCTCTCTCTCTCTCTCTCTCTCTCTCTCTCTCTCTCTCTCTCTCTCTCTCTCTCTCTCTCTCTCTCTCTCTCTTTTAAAATTTGTTATTCTTTTTTCGTATAATTTCGGTGAGTTTTTTTAAGCCCGTCCAGTGTTTTAATACTTATGTTTTGCGTGTTGTATTTAACTTTTCCTCTTTTATTTTTTACCTTTTTTCGTAGAGATATTTTGCTTTTCGAGGGATTTAAATGTGTTTTGTTCCTTTACTTCACTAATGTGCTTGTGTGCCCTTTTTTGTTTAATTATCTCTATTGGATTTTTGTTTTCTATCCTTTTTGGATAGGCGGGGTTGTGCGTTCCTAGGAATTGTTTTGCAAGGTTAGTTTTCTTACAGTGTCTTTTCGTTCCGGTAATAACTATAGTTAGCCGATATAATATGAATAACAATAACGAGCATGGTAATAATGATTATAATTTTGATAATTACAATAATAATAATAATAATAATAATAATAATAATAATAATAGTAATAACGGTCATCATCATCATCATAATAATAATAATAATACAAATAATAATAATAATAATAATAATAATAATAATAATAATAATAATAATAATAATAATAATAACTAATAATAAAAATAATAATTATAATTATAAGAACAATAATAATAATAATTATACCAATGAAATAGTATTTTTAATAACAATGATTATTGTAGTATAAGAAAATTATGCTAATAATAATAATAATAATAATAATAATAATAATAATAATAATAATTATAATAAAAATAATTAAAAATAATAATTGTAATACTAATAATGATAATAACAATAATAGTGATAATAGTCATAATAATAACAATAAAGATTACGATAATGATAATTAAAATAGCAATAATAATAATGTTAATAATGATGATAATAATAATAATAATAACAATAATAATAATAATAATGATAATAATAATAATAATAATAATAATAATAATAATTATTATTATTATTATTATTATTATTGTTATTATTATTATTATGTGTGTGTGTGTGTGTGTGTGTGTGTGTTATTGTGTGTGTGTGTGTGTGTGTGTGTGTGTGTGTGTGTGTGTGTGTGTGTGTGTGTGTGTGTGTGTGTGTGTGTGTGTGTGTGTGTGTGTGTGTGTGTGTTGATAAAGTTATAGTAAAGTTGGGGGCATGCGGTATAGCTGCGCATGACCTCGGTGCTCATCTCCGTCACATTGGCCCTTGAGCCTTTGCTGAGAGGGAGCCCGTCACTCCGGGACACAGGGCCAGTGTGACATCCGGGTTACCACAGTTTTCCTTCCCCAGGTTTCCCCAGGTACCCATTTATCGACCAGCACGTATGAGAAGATGAACAGCTGGGTGAGCTGCACGCCGATTGCCCGTGGCGGCATTCGAACCCGGGCCCGGCGAGCAGTAGCAAGGCACGCTGACCACTAGACCACGGAGGCGTACAATGATCATTGTTAATGATGGAGATACTTAAAAAAATATTCCCAGGATTGATAATATGATTACTGATATTACAGCTAATATCAGTATTAACAAGTAATGCTAAAAGTAATTTATCAATGATTACCGCTAATAATAACAGTGAAATTTGTCACGTAGCCAAAAACCTGTTCCGGACATTAAATTATTTTCCTAATTTATAAATCGCATTAGAGATCCAACCGACCCCCGCCACCGAC
>NC_066543.1:2271012-2291012 GCF_024679095.1 Eriocheir sinensis
GAGAAAGGAAGCTGGGAAGGAAGGCAGGAAGAAAGGAAAAGGAAGGAAGGAAGGGAGGAAGGAAGGAAGGAAGGAAGTAAGGAAAAGGAAAGGAAAGGAGTGCGGAATAAAGAAATGAAAGCTAAGTCGAGGGAAGTAAAGTAAAGAAAAGGAGAAGTAAGGATTGAAAGCATACTATAGGAAAGGAAAGGAGGGAAAGAATGAATGAATGAAGGGAGGAAGGAAGGAAGGAAGGAAGGAGAATGGAAAGAAGGAAGGAAGGAGAGAAGGAAGGAAGGAAGGAAGGATAATGGAAAGAAGGATGGAAGGAGAGAAAGAAGGATGGAAGGAGAATGGAAAGAAGGAAGGAAGGATAATGGAAAGAAGGAAGGAAGGAGAGAAAGAAGGAAGGAAGGAGAATGGAAAGAAGGAAGGAAGGAAGGTAGGAGAATGGAAAGAAGGAAGGAGAGAAGGAAGGAAGGAAGGAAGGAGGGAACGAATGGAGGAAAGGGAAGAGAAGGGAAGGTGAACTGGAGTTAGTGGTGATCTGCGGGGGCAGTTGGAGGAGGAGGAGGAGGAGGAGGAGGTCATGTAGAGCACGTATGTAGGTCAGGAGGAATAATGAAAGTGATAAGATGAACAGCAGAGAATGGAGAGAGGGAATACAGGAAAATGAAGAGGAAGAGGAAGAGAAAGAGAGGAAAAGGAGGAGGAAAGGAGAAGGAAGACGGAGAGAGAGGCAATGCAGAACACGTACGGGAGGAGAGGAAGAGGGATTTAGGAAGGAAACTAGGAAGGAGAGCGAATGCATTAGGGATTGGAGGGATAGAAAGGTTGGAGGAGGAGGAAGGAGAGGAAAAGAAAGAGGAGGAGTAGGAGGAGTAAAGAGGAGAGAATGGATGGAGGAGATGAAGTTTAGTCGTGGTATTGAGGAAAGAGGTGCGGGGGGAAGGAGGAGAGAGAGACAGTGAGTAAACGAAAGGAAAATGCAAAGAAAGTAAGAAGGAAGACATTTTTTATTGACGTTAGAGAGAGGAGCGTTAAAAAAGAGACTATTGGTTTAACAGGGCGAGTGAAAACGAGGAGAGAAGAACATAAAACGAGACAAGACGAAATATGAGAAGGAGACGAAAGGAAAGGAGAAGAGAGGAGAACAAATTAGAGAAGAAGATCAGGCGAGACATAACGAGATCAGACAAGAAGAGCCGAGATAAAGAGAGTGAGAAAGAGGAAGAAGAGGAGAAGGAGGATGGGTTAGGAGGAAGAGAAACAGGAAGGAAAAAAGAATAAATAGGGATGAAGATATTAAGAGAAAGGAAGAGAGGGGGGGGGAGGGAGAGGAAGAGGAAGAGGAGGAGGAGCAGGAGGAGGAGGAGGAGAAGGAAGTTTATCTATCGGTCTATATTTAGCACGAAATAGGGGTTATATTCTCTCTCTCTCTCTCTCTCTCTCCGATACGGGAATAAGGTCGATGCTGATTAGATTTCTTCTGCAAAGTCAATTTTTTTCTAGTTTTCTGATCGCATTACGTTTCCTTTTTTGTTTCGAAGGATTTTGAAGCCTCGTTTTCTGCTGTGATTTATTGTTCCCTTTCATGTGTTTCTTTTTGACTTTATGTATTTTATTCCTTGCGTGAGTGTTATCCTTTTTCTTCATCGTTGTGCCTCCTTGCTTTTTCCTGAACGTATTTTTCTTTTTATCTCTTGTACGTCATGTCCTTATTTCCCATTCTGCGTCTTTATATTTTTCCTTTCTAGGTGAAGACATCTTTCTGTGTCCTGACGTCGTTGCTGATGTACTGTTATCCTGAAGAAGGGGAAAACGTCCGCATTATCCAATATTATCCTGCTTCTTCCTCCACCTTTATCTTATCTGTGTGTATTTCTATTAATGACAGTCCTTGTCCTGTGTATATATTTCAGGATTTTTTTTTATTATGCTCCCGAACTGTGTATTTTATGCTTATTCTATTTCCCTCAATTTATCGTCGAAATGTTCGGTCATATAACTAATTCATGCAGATATATTTCATCCTTAATATCTCGATTTTTTTTTGCGAGATAGATAAAGACATAAATAAATTGATAGATGAAGAAAAATAGATACATATATATTTTGGAATTGATGGATAGATAAATAAAATGATAGGTAGATAGAGCAGAGAGAGAGAGAGAGAGAGAGAGAGAGAGAGAGAGAGAGAGAGAGAGAGAGAGAGAGAGAGAGAGAGAGAGAGTCCTTCAGTTCCAGTTTTTGTAAGAAAAAACTTAATAAGGAAGAAGAAAACTTTCTGACAAGACTCTCTCTCTCTCTCTCTCTCTCTCTCTCTCTCTCTCTCTCTCTCTCTCTCTCTCCTTTTCTCTGTGGAAAAGAATAGCATTTTTTGTGTGTATATATTTTATCTGTTTCTCTAATGATGAAAAAATGTATTCAGGATATATTTGTAAGCAGCAGACCATGAAAAAAAAAACTATATAGGGTTTTAAACATTTCAACATCCTCATTTTCTTTTTTCTCTCTCGTTCCCCTTCACTTGCTTCCTTTTCCCATATAAATATTGCCCCACCTTTCTTAATTCCCTCCCTGAAAAGAAAAGAAAAGAAATGTTATGGAAAGCTCAAAATGTACACCTCGTTCCATAACTATCCCGTTCCCTCGGCTCCTGTGTTTTTTTCCATTGTGTGTGTGTGTGTGTGTGTGTGTGTGTGTGTGTGTGTGTGTGTGTGTGTGTGTTGTTCCTTGTATCGGGGCCACGGCGCCTCACCTGCCTGGATTTCTATTTACCTGGGGACACGAGGCGAGAACTGGCGATGCAAAGACACGTTGTGGGACAGTCGTACCTATTCTTTTCTCCCTCTTTTTTTCCTCTCCTACAGGTGCCTCTCAGTGACCTCCCGGCGGGCTTGGACTGATGTACCTCGGAGGGTTTTTGTTTCTTCTTTCCTCGTGTTTTTTTTTCCTGCCTGTGTCCGTGTCTTTTTTTCTTTTCTTTCCGACATGTATCTCTGTTTTTTGGATGTGTGTATTACGGTTGGGTTTCTTTTCTTTTTTCTTTTTATATACACTTGTTTTTCTTTTTCTTTAGTTTTACACCTTAATATTTTCTCGTCGCGTGTTTGTACGAAATGGCGAGTATTTTGTCTTCCCATCTCTGTGTTGACGTGTGGGTGGGTGGTGGGATAAACTGGGGATGGGTGGGGGCCCTGGGGGGTGATCTTTTGTTATGGAGAGAAATGACACGCAGTCGGCTCATGTTTTTCTTCTAAATCGTAAACTTCTCTTGTGTGTGTGTGTGTGTGTGTGTGTGTGTGTGTGTCTACTACATTTCTTTCTCTTCTTCATTTGCTTTCTCTCCTTCGTCTGTCTCTCTTCTAGCTTTTCTTCTTTATCTTCTTTAATCTCTCCTCTCTCTCTCTCTCTCTCTCTCTCTCTCTCTCTCTCTCTCTCTCTCTCTCTCTCTCTCTCTCTCTCTCTCTCTCTCTCTCTCTCTCTCTTCCCTTTTTCCATATATTCATTCTGTCCATTTCCTGACTCTGCTTTCTCTTCTTCGTCTGTCCTTTCCTGTTTCTATTTTTTTTCATTTTGTCCTTTTTTTCGCCTTGCTGTCGCCCATTCGTCTCTTTCTTTCCTGCTTCCTTCCGTTATTTCTGTTCTTGCTTTCTCTTTTTCGTCTTTTTCTTTGTTGCCTCAATTTTTTCTTAATTACTGCTGATTCTCCCATTTTGCTCCCTCCTCTTCGTCTCTCTCTTCTCTCTGTTTCCTTCCTTTCCGTGTTTCCTGGTTTTCTCTTCTCCATTTTCTTTCCTGCTTCCATATTTTCTTATCGCCCATTTCTCCAGTTTATTCTCTCCACTTCGTAACTCTCCGCCCTGCTTCCTCTTTTCCTGTTCTCTTGCTTTCATGTTCTCTGTCTCTTTACTTCCTGCTTAGATCTTTTCATTGACCTTTCTATCTCTTCGTATCTTTCTCTCCTTCTACCATCCTTTATTATTTTCTGTCCCTCCACCCCGCTTTCACCTTTTCGTCTTTCTCCTTCCTTTCACCGTCCTGTCCCGCTGTCCCTTTCCTCACTTTGCTCTCTTCTTTTACAACTCGTCTTTTTTTGCTCCTAAACTTTCACGCTGGAACGTCGAAGGAGCAGGAATGCTACCCAGTGCATCTGATAAACAGAAGCCTACATGAGGAAGTAGTGGATAACGTGCTGGGCTTCCATGCTTTAACAGGTTGCGACACTGTCTCCTCATTTGCTGGACATGGAAAGAAGTCTTGCTGGACTGTGTTTTTACAACACCCAGAACTGTTACACGGTGTTGGTCGAGATGCGCCCCTAGGTGATGTTGAAAAGTTTCTGTGCTACCTGTACAAAGCACCATGTCCATCTGGAGGCATTGACAAGGCAAGGTATGACTTATTTCAGAAAGGAAAGGTTATTGAAATGTTACACCCACACGCGATGCATTGAATTGCATCTCGCACGAGCAAATCATCAGGCAAAGGTGTGGCTGCAGTCGGACAAGGTAGATGTGGTGACTGAAAACCCTGAGGAGACTGGTGGATGGAATGTAGTGGATGGACACTTGGAAGTTGTGTGGCTGAGAAAGCCTTCCGTTCCAAGTAGTTGCATGGAGTTGATTACGTGCGGGTGCAAAACTAAATGCCGAACACACGCTTGCGTTTGCAACAAGACAAGACAGCTGTGTATTCCTGCTTGCGGTTGTGACACTGATGGGTGTCTGAATACTGCAGGTTTAGAACACGAACAGGACTAGAAAGTCTAAGATATGATTACAGGACATCTTTTTGATTACTTTATTGGAGAAGCAGAGACATTGTTGGGAACAAAGCGGATTCATGCAATTCGCAGAGTCTTCTTTTGTATCTTGAAGCATAACGGAGTTATATGCGCATTAAGTCAGATAATCTATCACATTTACCAGTACCTTTTGATTTTAAAACATAAATATCTCACTTAATATTCATAACTTTGCACCAAATTATACATTGTATGAATGTATAGCACAATAAAAAAATTGACCTCAATTGACCTTTTGACCTCAAAATTTGACCTTCAAGGTCAAATGCCATTTTGGCAACCGGGTGATTCTGGATCCCTAGACCATACTGATAACTTCTAGGGTGGTTGCCCACTTTTAACAAAAAATGCCATCAAAAGTCACTTTTGAGGGTCTTGGCCGGCCGACTATTCCTGTTACCTTTCCTTCCTACACTACCCCTTCCTTCCCCTTCTCATTCCTCCCCTTTCATCCTCTTCCTTCTTTTCTTCGTTTATTTTCTTGTCCTGTTACCTTTCCTTCCTGCACTACCCTTTCTTCCCCTCCTCATTCCTCCCCTTTCTTCCTCTTCCTTCTCTTCCTCCGTTTTTTTTTCTTCTCCTGTAACCTTCCCCTCCTGCACTACTCCTTTCTTCCCCTCCTCATTCCTCCCCTTTCTTCCTCTTCCTTCTCTTCCTTCGTTTATTTTCTTCTCCTGTAACCTTTCCTTCCTGCACTACCCCTTCCTTCCTCTCCTGTTCTTTGCTCCTTTCCCTTTTCATTCTTGTTCTTTCCTCCCATATTTGCCATTTTCCCATTCCGTTCCTAATTTCCATTTTCGTTACCCGCTTTTCCTTTTCTTTCCCCTCTTTACTTTTTCATTCCTTACCTTCCCCTCCCATTCCTCACTTTCCCCTGTTGTCCCCATTTTCCCCTTCCACTTCCTACATTTCCTTTCCCAATGCCCATTTTCCCTTTTTTCAACTCTTTCCCGCATTCCTCACGTTCCATTCCCATTCCCATGCCGTCCCGACTTTCCCATTCCGTCACCTTCCTCTCGCATTCCTCACTCCTCCCATTCCCAACTTCCTTTTCCATTCCCCACTTTTCCTCTCCCTTCTTTTCCCAATCCTCACTTTCCCTTCTATTCTCCACTTCCTCAATCCCTTTCCTCTCTTCCCCGCTCTTTCTCTCTCCTTACCCTTCCATTCCCCACCTATACCCTCCGTCCCTACTTTCCCCTCCAGTTTCTAATTTTCCTTTCACGTTCCTCCCTCCTTCCCCTCCCTATTGAAACCTACTCCTCCCCTCAGCAGTTCTTCCCTCCGCTTCCATCTTTGCTGCTCACTGCTTCCCCATCCTCATCCCCGCTCTTCCCCTTCCTCATCCCCGCCTCTTCCTCACCATTATCCACTTCTCTTCCTCACACTAATCCCCACTTTTCCCCTTCCTCATCCCCGCCTCTTCCTCACCATTATCCCCACCGCCATTCCCGCCTCCTTCTCACCCTCATCCCGCCCTTTCCCTCGGCGTGTCCTCGAGTCTTGCGGTTAATCGAGACCAAGATGGAGTCAGGTGGAGGCGAATACCTTGAGGGACGCCGCTCACTGCTCGGCGGCCAAACTTATGGAGGAAAAAAAGCGACGCACGAAAGAAGAAAGAAAATTGGTCTCAAATTGCTCTTTCCGTGCATGTGTGTGTTGGGGGGGAGAGGGGGGGATGGTTATGTGTGTGTTGGGTGGTTGTGTGTGTGTGTGTGTGTGTGTCTCCTATGCATGTTTTTACCTCTGTCTGTTTCTTCTTTTTCTTTATCACACACACACACACACACACACACACACACACACACACACACACACACACACACACACACACACACACACACACACACACACACACACACACACACACACACACACACACACACACACACACACACACACACACACAAGTGGTTCTATTTCCCTTGATCGTTATTGCTTGCATGCATAGCGCTTTTATGCCCCCAAAGTAGCTAGGAACTTCTTACCCGGGGGCGCAAGTGCCTTAATATACACTTCCTCCTCTCTCCATAAGTTTGTGTGTGTGTGTGTGTGTGTGTGTGTGTGTGTGTGTGTGTGTGTGTGTGTGTGTGTGTGTGTGTGTGTGTGCTGTTTGTAAGAGAGGGAGAGAAAAATAAGAAAAGGAAAGAACGGAGGAAAAGGAGAAATAATAGAGGAAGGATAATAATTGCTAACAGTCTGTAACGCAGGAAGGGGGAAAAAGAAGGAAGGAAGGAAGGAAGGATGGACGGAAAGGGAGGAAGTGGCCAAGAGCTTAAGTAGTTACGTCAGAACCAGACAACACTAAATGAAGGGGAAGTAGAATGGGAGGGAGGGAAGGGAAGGGAAGGAGGAGGGTAGAAGGGAATGGACGGAACGGGACGGGAGGGGAAGGAAGTACTGCTGGGAGGGAGGTAAAGCGGGAGGAAGACATGGAGTCACGAGGGAAGGAGAAAAGAGGTGGAGGAGGTAAGAGAGACGTGTTAGGGGGGGTAGGGGAATGGAACGGCGAGGGAAATGTCACAAAATATATAGAAAAAAAAATGAAATGAGAATGAATTGGATCTTTATAATAAATCAAAGTGTAAAGTGTGATAAAGAAAGATGGTTGAACGGGAGTGAAATAAGAAAAAAAAGAAGAGTTGTTAGAAATAGAGCGACAAGATATACATTAGTTAGAGCAAGGAGTTAAAGAGAGAGAGAGAGAGAGATGTGAAGGACGAAGAAGAAAGCCATTAAAGTAAAAGGTGAGAGAGAGAGAGAGAGAGAGAGAGAGAGAGAGAGAGAGAGAGAGAGAGAGAGAGAGAGAGAGAGACAGAGAGAGAGAGAGAGAGAGAGAGAGAGAGAGAGAGAGAGAGAGAATGGTAAAAGGGAGAGAGACGGAGACAGATGCAGACGGAGAGACAGACACAGACAGACAGTAAAATTCAATTAAAATGAGAAAATGAAAGCAAATTGTGTGGTTGAGATGAGAAAGGTTGAGAAAGGAAGGAAGGCCTGAGAGAGAGAGAGAGAGAGAGAGAGAGAGAGAGAGAGAGAGAGAGAGAGAGAGAGAGAGAGAGAGAGAGAGAGAGAGAGAGAGAGAGAGAGAGAGAGAGAGAGAGAGAGAGAGAGAGAGAGAGAGAGAGAGAGAGAGAGAGAGAGAGAAGAACATATGAACGTAAGGAGTCTGCAAGAAGCCGATTGTCCTGTACGAGGCAGCTCCTGTAGGCATAACCCCACTTAACCTCACTATCCATGAATTTATCGAACATCTTCTTAATTGTATCTATGGTAATGGCACTCACAACATGACTGCCAAGTCTGTTTCACTCACCCACGACTCTCTTGGTTAATCAATTCTTGCCTATGTGTTTGTTGAAGCTGAGTTTATCTAACTTAAAACCATTGCTACGTGTCATACCCGGCAGTTTTACAACCAAAACCCTATTAACATCACCCTTATTAAAGTTCTTCATCCATTAATATACTTCGGATCAAGTTTCCTTGTAACCTTCGCCTTTCTCGAGATGCAGATTTAAAGGTCTCTCCTCATACGGCAAGTTTCTACCCCTTGATTAATTTATGTCATCCTCCTCTGTACCGATGCGAGGGAGAAGGCTGCGTCAGGCCGCTGTCCAATCAGCTACGAACTTACAAAAATAGCCGAGGATCCAGTTACAAGCTACAAATAGACAAAGTATTTCTCCTCTGGTGACAGTAACTACTTGCTTATGGAAATTGTCTTGTATAACTTTAAGAAAATCCTCGGCTTCTAGGTGGAGGTAGAGAGATATAGGACAGTCGGGAGGAGAGAGGAAAAAAAAGAAGGATGGTGACGCGAAGCTGGGTCGGTAGGTACGTAGGTAGGCAGGTAGGTATGGGGAAGGTGGGAGGGACGGTGAAGGAGGGTGAAAAAGGAGATGAAATATCCAGAGGGACCAAAAGAAAGAAGGCGGGCAGGTATAGGAGACTTATGGGAGCAGGCGGCCAGGCAGACAGACAGGTAGATTGGCAGCTCAATAGGTACGTATGAAGGGAGAGAGGTAGATGGGTGGGAAGGATGGATATTAGATAAACAGATAGGAAGACAGGAAAATAAGTATGTATGCAGTGAGACAGGTAGGTGGATAAATGATGGATAGATAGATAGATATGTATAGAGAGAGAGAGAGAGAGAGAGAGAGAGAGAGAGAGAGAGAGAGAGAGAGAGAGAGAGAGAGAGAGAGAGAGAGAGAGAGAGAGAGAGAGAGAGAGAGAGAGAGAGAGAGAGAGAGAGAGAGAGAGAGAGAGAGAGAGAGTTAGGTGGGTAGGAAGAACAGATACAAAATTATTTAGACACTCAGATTTAATAATTATGTATGCATGGAGAAAAAGCTGGTAGATAAAAATGGTGGGTGAATTGATAGACAGGTAGAAATAATGTTGTTAGGTGGATAAGGTTGGTAGGTTAGTGGGTTGAAATTCAGGTAGATGGGTTGGTCGGTAAGTGAACAGGTAGAAATGAAAGCAGTTATAGTGGTTGCTAGATGTGGTGCTAATAAATAGAAATAAAGAAGAATAGGTAGGTAGGTAGGTAGGAAGGTCGCAATGCAGGTCGATAAATAGGTAGATATGTAAGAAGGTAACGTAGAAAAAGTTGGAAAGTTTCGTTTAGTCGGCGCAACATCTGTGGTCATATGCCGGAGATAAACAGAAGGGGAAGGAAGGAAGCCTCTTGCAGACTCCTACGTTCTTATGTTCTTATGTTCTTATAAGAAGGTAAGGTAGATAGTTCAATAGGTAGATAAGTAGATAAGCAGATATAGACGAAGGGAGGTATTTAAGGAGTATTTACGGAGGGATTAGCAGGTGGGTAAAGGTTGATAGGTAAGCAGTATTCCCGACCGTCTTGGAGACCGGCCCAACATTCTAGACCTCTTCCTTACCTCAAACCCTTCTGCTTATTCTGTCAAACTGTTCTCTCCGTTGGGCTCCTCCGATCACAATCTTATTTCTGCATCCTGTCCTATCGCTCCTGTACACCCTCTGAACCCACCGAAGAGGCGATGCTTCTGGCATTTTGCTTCAGCTCGGTGGGACGACCTGAGGATGTACTTTTCCGATTTCCCGTGGAATGATTATTTCTAACAGGAAAGATACACCTCTGTGTGTGATCAGCTCATCACAGAGGTGATTGTCTCTGAATGGAGGCATAAATTCTCGTTCTTTCTCTACTCCTCAAGCTAAAAGCCTTGGTTTAATCACGCTTGTTCTCGTGCTGTCAATGATAGAGAGGTAGCTCACAAAAGGTACCAGAGCCTTCAAACTAATGCTAATTATGAACTTTACATTTCTGCCCGAAATCGTGCCAAATCTATTCTCCGACTAACCAAAAATTCTTTCATTAATAGAAAATGTCAAAACCTTGCTTTCTCTAACTCTTCCTGTGACTTCTGGCATCTAGCCAAAACATCTCCTCCAACTTCACTTCTTCATCTTTCCTCCACTCTCAGTCCTGACGGCAACACTGCTGTCTCATCTATCTCTAAGGCTGAACTCTTCTCTCAAACTTTTCTAAAAACTCCACTCTGGACGATTCTGGGCATATTCCTCCTACTCATCCAACCTCTGAATCCTTTATGGCTGTTATAATGATTCTTCAAATTGTTGTTTTCTTTGCCCTATCTGGACTCAATACTAAGAAGGATTATGGACCTGATGGAGTGCCTCCTATTGTCATTAAAAACTGTGCCTCCGTGCTGTCACCCTGCCTGGTCAAACTCTTTTCGCCTCTGCCTGTCAACATCTACCTTCCTTCTTGCTGGAAGTATGCCTTCATACAGCCTGTGCCTAAGAAGGGTGACCGCTCCAGTCCCTCAAACTACCGTCCTATAGCTTTACTTTCTTGTTCATCTAAAGCTTTTGAATCAATCCTCAACCGGAAGATTCAAAAGCACCTTCCACTTCTGACCTTCTATCTGATCGCCAGTATGGGTTCCGCAAGGGCGTTCACTGGTGATCTCCTAGCCTTCTTAACTGACTCTTGGTCATCCTCTTAGCCGTTTCGGTGAAACTTTTGCTATTGCGCTGGACATATCAAAAGCTTTTGATAGGGTCTGGCACAAATCTTTGCTTTCTAAACTACCCTCCTACGGTTTCTATCCTTCTCTGTACCTTTATCTCCAGTTTCCTTTCTGACCGTTCTATTTCTGCCGTGGTAGACGGTCACTGTTCTTCCCTAAATCTATTAACAGTGGTGTCCCACAGGGTTCTGTCCTATCTCCCACTCTTTTCTGTTGTTCATTGATGATCTTCTTTCCAAACGATCTGTCCTATCCATTCCTACGCCGATGATTCCACTCTGCATTACTCAACTTCTTTTAATAGAAGACCCACCCTTCAGGAACTTAACGACTCAAGGCTGGAGGCTGCAGAACGCCTAGCCTCAGACCTTACTATTATTTCCGATTGGGGCAAGAAGAACCTGGTGTCCTTCAACGCCTCAAAAACAGTTTCTCCACCTATCCACTGACACAATCTTCCAAACAACTATCCCCTATTCTTTGACAACACCCAGCTATCACCTTCCTCAACACTAAACATCCTCGGTCTATCCTTAACTCAAAATCTCAACTGGAAACTTCATATCTCATCTCTTAATAAATCAGCTTCCTCGAGGCTGGGCGTTCTGTACCGTCTCCGCCAGTTCTTCTCCCCTGCACAGTTGCTGTCCATATACAGGGCCTTGTCCGCCCTCGTATGGAGTATGCATCTCATGTGGGGGGCCCACTCACACAGCTCTTCTGGACAGAGTGGAGGCTAAGGCTCTTCGTCTCATCAGCTCTCCTCCTCATACTGATAGTCTTCTGCCTCTTAAATTCCGCCGCAATGTTGCCTCTCTTTCTATCTTCTATCGATATTTCCACGCTGACTGCTCTTCTGAACTTGCTAACTGCATGCCTCCCCCCCTCCCGCGGCCCCGCTGCACTCGACTTTCTACTCATGCTCATCCCTATACTGTCCAAACCCCTCATGCAAGAGTTAACCAGCATCTTCACTCTTTCATCCCTCACGCTGGTAAACTCTGGAACAATCTTCCTTCATCTGTATTTCCTCCTGCCTACGACTTGAACTCTTTCAAGAGGAGGGTATCAGGACACCTCTCCTGTATTTGATCTTCCTTTCGGCCACCTCTTTTGTTTTACTTTAGGAGCAGCGAGTAGCGGGCTTTTTTATTTTTTATTATTGTTTTCTTTTTTTGTGTGCCCTTGAGCTGCCTCCTTTGTTGTAAAAAAAAAAAAAGTAGGTAGATAGAACATAAAAGACAGGTATTTCGGGACGAACGGCGGTGGATTGGACGAAAGGTAAGTAGCTACAAATGAGGTTAGGTGGAGCGAGGAGGAGCTACGTAATTATTAAAGGAAGAAGAAGCAGGGTGGTGGGGAAGTAAATATTTAAGTGTGTCTCCAAGTAGGAAAGTAGGTCGAGAGGATAGAGAAGGATGTCTTACCTGGCGTTATCCTCAGGTAAGAACGAGCTTTGTTTGGTGAAGAGGAAGAGAGATATTAGTGAAAACTGTTAGTGGTGAGTTCTGAGGCGCCTGAAGGGGGGTGGGAGAGAGAGAGAGAGAGAGAGAGAGAGAGAGAGAGAGAGAGAGAGAGAGAGAGAGAGAGAGAGAGAGAGAGAGAGAGAGAGAGAGAGAGAGAGAGAGAGAGAGAGAGAGAGAGAGAGAGAGAGAGAGAGAGAGAGAGAGATATAACGTGGGGTTGAGAGAAGGAAAGCGAGAGAGAGAAGGAAAGCGAGAGAGAGAAGGAAAGCGAGAGAGAGAAGGAAAGCGAGAGAGAGAAGGAAAGCGAGAGAGAGAAGGAAAGCGAGGGAGAGAAGGAAAGCGAGGGAGAGAAGGAAAGCGAGAGAGAGAAGGAAAGCGAGAGAGAGAGAGAGAGAGAGAGAGAGAGAGAGAGAGAGAGAGAGAGAGAGAGAGAGAGAGAGAGAGAGAGAGAGAGAGAGAGATTAGGATAGGTGCTTCTTATCCTGTACCACTTAATTATCATTTCTTCCTCTGCAGGTGAGGTTGGAGGTAAACTAATTAAGTGTTTACCTGATTATCCGGAAAGGAGTTTGAGGGGGTGAAGTTGGTAGACAGACAGATAGGGAAGAAGGGAGGGAGAGAAGGAGGAAAGGAAGGGGAAGTAGAAATGATGAAAGGTAAAGAGAAAATGAGAGATGAAATTAGTGGGGTAGGTGGGTAAGTAGGTAGGTTGGTAGGCAGAGAGGTAGGGTGGGAGAAGCTTGGAAAGAAGAGGGAAAGGATAAAAGATGGAAAGAAGGCAGTCTGGGAGAGAGGGAGAGAGGATGCATGTGGTTGTGTGTTTGTATGTCTGTGTGTATGTATGCATGTATGTTTGCTTGTATGTTTGTATGGTGGACAGTAAGGTGGGTGTCTACATGAGCTCCTTTGTTTGTGTTTGTGTGTGTGTGTGTGTGTGTGTGTGTGTGTGTGTGTGTGTGTGTGTGTGTGTGTGTGTGTGTGTGTATGGAAGGCAAGGTGTTTTTCGCGGCTCCACAGGTGAACGCAGGTGGGCTGGAGACACGTGGAGGCTCAGACAGCGATCAATACGGAGCCTATGGGCGGGGAAGGGGGGGAGGTGAGGGGGAGAGGGCGAGAGAAGGGAGATTTGAGGGGAAAGGGAGACGAATGAATGAGAGGGGGAATGGGGAGGAGGGGGAGAGAATGGAGATTGTAGAGGAAGCGGGAGACGGATGAATGAGAGAAAGAATGGGAAGGAATGGAGATAGTAGAGAAAATGGGAGGCAGATGAAAGATAGGGGATGAATGGGGAGGAGGAGGAGGAGGGAATGGGAATTTTAGGAGAAAGGGAGACTTTTGAATGAGAGTGAGGGAGGAATGAGAATGAAGGGAAGGAGAAAATGGAGACGGTAGGGGAAATGGGAGACGTTGGAATGAGAGAGGAATTGAGAAGATGGGAAGAGAATGGAGATCTGAGGGGGAAGGGGAGACTGTGCAAAGGAAAGGGAATGAGGAAGAAGAGGGGGAGAGGATGGAGATTGTAGGGGAAATGTATCAGATAAATTAAAATGGGATTGACTGGGAGGAGGAGGAAAGAATGTTGACTTAAGGGAAAAGGGGAATGCGAGGAGGGGAGAAAGGGGGAGAAAGGAAAGAGGATGGAGATTGTAGGGGAAAGGAAAATGGATAAATGAGAGGTAAGGAATGTGGAGGAAGTGGGAAGAATATTGATTTAATGGAAGAGAAAGGGGAAAACAGGGAGAGGCTGGAGATTGTAGAGGCAAGGGAAAATGAATGTTGATTTGAGGGGAGAGAGACGGATCAATGACAGAGGGAGATTTGTAAGAGGAGGAGGATTGGAGGGGAAAGAGGAGACATGTGGAGGGAAGGAGAAAGGAAAAGAAGGGGATTAAAGCTTTTAGATGCCTTGTGTGGGAGGCTGGGCGACAGTTTATCTCCTCTTTTCCCCTCTTCTATCTCCTTTCCCTTCGTCTCTCTATCCTAAATCCCGCGTCTCCCCCTCATTCACTCTTTTTCTATTCCCTTTGATGTCTTTTTCTTTTATGAGAATTTTGCTTTTTCCCTTTTCTGTCTTCTGTCCTTTTTTGCAGCTGCTTTTCTTGCTCCATTTGTTTATTGTTTTCTTTCTCTTCCATGTCTGTCTCCCTATGGTGTCTTTTTCTTTTACCAGAATTTTGCTTTTTCCCTTTTCTGTTTTCTGTCCTTTTTTGCGTCTGCTTTTCTTGCTTCATTTTTTTTATTGATTTCTTTCTCTTCCATGTCTGTTTTCCGTCTGAGTCTTGCCCGTTATTGATTTTTGCTTGTATATGCATGTGTTGTGTTGTACTTTTTTCGTTCTTGTGCCTTCAGTTGTCTTCTTTTACTTCTTCTTTTGTCAATATATTCGTTCTTTTGTTATGTTTTTTCTTCCTTCTTTCTTGCTTTCTCTTTTTTCTGTCTCAATTCTCTGTTTTTGTTCTGTCATTGTTTTTATTAGTTTTTCATTTTTTTTTTGTATTTCTGTTTCCTTTCTCTGGTCTTTTCTTCCCTCCTAATCTCTTTCCTTCTCCCTCGTTTCCTTTCCTTTTCTTTCTGTTAGACTCTTTATCTCTTTCTTCCATCCTTTCTTTTCTCTCATTTTCTTTCGTTTTTTCTTTCTTCGGTCATTCATTTTCTTTTTCATTTCTTATAGTGTTATCCATATTTACTAAACAATTCATAACCTATATATTTATTTTTTCATCTATTATGTAATATCACGTGTCACTATTTCATTATGATTGAAGCTCTGCCGACTGACACGGACGTTGGTTCTGTAGTTGTAAATGAGTGTCAGGTGTGAATTCCTGTCACGGGCAGGTGTGTGGTGATAATTAATGGCGGGGAGAGAGAGAGAGAGAGAGAGAGAGAGAGAGAGAGAGAGAGAGAGAGAGAGAGAGAGAGAGAGAGAGAGAGAGAGAGAGAGAGAGAGAGAGAGAGAGAGAGAGAGAGAGAGAGAGAGAGAGAGAGAGAGAGAGAGAGAGAGAGCGAGAGAGAGAGGAGCTAACTCATTCAAGGTGGAAGGAAGAGGGAGAGGGAAGGAAAGGGAGGAAGAGAATGAGCAAGAAAAAGATAAAAGTAAATCAAGAGAGAGAGAGAGAGAGAGAGAGAGAGAGAGAGAGAGAGAGAGAGAGGGAGAGGGAGAGAAAGAGAAAGGGGGAGAGTGGCTCAGGGGATGGGGGCATTAACGTGATAACACTAACTTCTCGCCTCCCTGACCCGAAGGCTGATTTTTTGATGGAGGGAGGGAGGGAGGGAGGGAGGAGAGAGGCTGGAGGATGAGGGGGACGGGAGGAGAAGGAAGGGGAGAGGGAGGTGAGGGGAGGAGAGAAAGGAGATCAAGGCAGAGAAGTAGGGCACGGAAAAGAAAAAGAAAGGAGGACAAGAGGATGGGTGGAGGGGGAAAAATCCTTAGAAGAAGATGTGGAGAGAGTAAGAGGGAAAAAAATTGAGAGGGAGAGAACGAAAGAGAGAGAGGGAGAGAGGGAAAGGTTGCGAGTGTGGGAGTGGAAGCTGAATAGGAAAAAAAGTCAGATAAGAAGGAGGAAGGGAAAGAGGGAGGGAGGATGAGAAACTGAGCTAAAGAAAGATTAAAAGGGACAGAAGTGGGAATGGAGAACGGCATATGAGGAGGGAGGGAGAGAGGAACAGAATGAATGGCGAGAGTTGAAGTCAAAGAAGCTGGGATGGATTAAAGAAACACAAGTAGGATGAGAAAGGGAGAGTGCAGAGAGGGGGACGAGGGGAGACTGAAAGAAAAAAGAACTAGGAAAGGAAAGAAAACGGTCAAGGAGAGAGGGAAAGGAGGAGGAGTGAAGAATGAAAGGGAAAGGAGGAGAAGGAAGGGTTAGAGGGTTGGAAGGGGCAGGTGAAAATGAATGTAAAAGAAGCAGAGAAAGATAAAGCATGGTAAAGGAGAAGGAAAGGAGAGAGGAAAAGGAGTGACAGGGCAGAATGAAAGAGAGAGAACGGTAGAGGAGGAGAAGGAGGAGAGGCAGGTGAGGGCCACGAGCGATAACTCCTGACTGCCTGAGGTATTGGCCAGTGTGTAACTTTCCTCATGAAGGTGTTTAGGTGAGCAACAGGTGAGGGGGAAGGGGACGGAAGGGCGGGTGAGGGGAGAGGGGAAATGTAGATGGACAGGTAAAGGCGTAACAGAAGAGCTGGTAGTGGGAAGGAATGGATGAGGAGGGGAAAGGAATTGAAGAAGGGTGAGAGAGAGCTTGTATTTCCTTCTTCCTGCAGTATTTCCTTCGTTGATGTACTGCACTTCCTTCTCTCTTTTGTGTTTCCTTCTGTTGTATTTCTTTCTTCATGTTGTATTTTCTCCTTTCCAGTGTTTTTCCTCTTTACTTTTCGTCCATTCTGCTCTTTTATTTCTACGCATTGCTCTATTTCTTCTTCCTGTTGCATTTTCTTCTTTTTTTTTCTCTTTTTTTATCCCTTTCTAATGTTTTTCCTTTTATCTGCTGCATTTGTATTCTTCCTGCTGTATTTCTTTGTGCTGTATATCCTGCCTACTATGTTTTCTCCCTTTCTACTTATTTCTTTCGTTCTGCTGTTTTCCTTCTGCTGAATTTCTCCTTGTTTTGCCTTTTTCTCCTTCCTACTGTATTTCCACCTTCCTACTGTATAACCTTCTGCTAAATATTCTACTTCATCTTCTGTCCCTTTCTCCCTCCTACTGTATTTCCTCTTCCTCTTGTATTTCCTTTTAAATTTCCTCCTTCCTGTTGTCCTTTTCTCCTTCCTTGCTACAGTATATCCTGTTGAATATCCTTCTTCCTGTTCTGTCCTATTCTTCTTTCTTCTGTGTCCTTCTTCCTTTCGTATTTCCCATCGTCTTGCTGGAAGAATATGCAGAAGAGGATTGCTAACCAGGTGTGCCGTTGATTAGTGGAAGTGAGGATGAAAGGGAGGTGAAAGTGGACAGCGGAGTGCTAACAGCCTAACATATGTTGATCGACCCGGCCAAGGTGTAGACGAGGAGGGAGGAAGAGACGGGGATGGAGAGAGGTAGAAGAGGAGGGGGATTAAGCCCTCATTCAGCTCCTTACTGTTGCTCTTATCCCGCGGCGCAACAGTTCTTTGACGTCCTCATTGCTTTTCCTGATACAGATGACGATATTTGTTACGCCCCCTATATCTATTCAGCATTTATATATAGTGTTGTGAAGTCTGTTTTAGTAATTAGTTGCGTAATATAGATAGCTATAGAAATAGATAGCAAGTTAGATGGGAATAGAAAGATAGATGGATAGATGGATAGGCAGATAGATAGATAGGTGGATGGATAGAGATAAATATAGATAAATAAATGGATAGATAGATAAATAAATAGATAGATAAATTGGTAAATAAATAAATAGGAGAGAAAGTGTGTGTGTGTGTGTGTGTGTGTGTGTGTGTGTGAGAGAGAGAGAGAGAGAGAGAGAGAGAGAGAGAGAGAGAGAGAGAGAGAGAGAGAGAGAGAGAGAGAGAGAGAGAGAGAGAGAGAGAGAGAGAGAGAGAGTGAGAGAGAGAGAGAGAGAGAGAGAGAGAGAGAGAGAGAGAGAGAGAGAGAGAGAGAGAGAGAGAGAGAGAGAGAGAGAGAGAGAGAGAGAGAGAGAGAGATGGATAGGAGCCTTGTCCCCTTGAATCATTCCCTTCCCTCGCAACAGTCACCCTCGGCAACAAGCCAGCAAGATTCCTTCGTGTCAGAGTTATTTTTGGATGCATGTATAAGCTAGGACGTAGGAGGGTATATGGAGACGGAAGAGGTCAATCTGTTCACATAACAAGACGACGACTAGACGAGGCCGATCCCTTCACGCGTGGCACCTTCCATAGGCCTCATGTTCTTTCTATTTGCTATGTGTGTTTGTGTCCAGCATCTAAGCCTGTTAAGAGACAAACGCGTGTGTTAAATCCAGGTTTCCTCTTTCTATTTGCTGTGTGTGTTTGTGTCCAGCATCTAAGCCTGTTAAGAGATAAACGCGTGTGTTAAATCCTGGTTTCCTCTTTCTATTTGCTGTGTGTGTTTGTGTCCAGCATCTAAGCCTGTTAAGAGACAAACGCGTGTGTTAAATCCTGGTTTCCTCAGTTCTCCCTTTGCGTCAACTCAGAATATTAAACATAGATATTCCACATTGATCAAGGATATTACACGGACATATTCCACTTTAACCATGAATAGTACGCTAGGATATGACACATTTTACCCTCTACATTAATCAGAAATGTTACATAAGGATATTACACGTGACTGATAATTCCGCACTAACCAGAGCGGGGAAAAGAAGTAGACAGTGATTTTTCAGTTCACGGCATCAACAAGCGAACCGACGAAGGAGAGGAGAGAGTGTGTTTGACAAAGACATGGGAGGGAGGAAGGGAGAGGGAGAGGGGAGAGTCGGGGGTGAGTGGTGGTGGAGGGGAGGGGTAAGAGGGCGAGGAAAGGGAAGCAGAGTCAACAAACTCAACTCAAGATCCCTGTGATTCAAGTTTGTGACCACTTCAGAAAGTCGGACACAAACATTATTTTTTTCAGTGGCAGAGGAGGAGCAGGAGGAGGAGGCGGAGGTGGAGGAGGAGGAGGAGGAGGAGGAGGAAGCGAAAGAGAAAGGAGATATTTGTTTTCTTCTTATAAATGAACTTTTCTTATATTTTTTGAACTCTTGTTTTTTGGCGTGACCCTCGCGACGATGCATCCAATCCAAGAGAGTATTAAATAGATAGATAGACAGATAGGTAGACAGATAGAGATAACCAACCAGCTAGACAAACAGGAAGGTAAACACAAAAGCTCAGTAAGATAACCATAACAAAACTAGCATGAAGGTAAACATTCAGATAGAACAACACTTAGACACATATACAAAGACAGGTAGATAGATAGACAGGGAGCCAGAAGATAGGGGCTGAGGAGGCAGGAATCTGGGTCCAGGTATGGAAAAAATAAATCACTTCCCTGGCCCGAGAGTTCCCTGGGGCCAACCATGGGGAAAGTGGCCCATTGTCCCCATATCCTGAAGAAGGGAGGAGGAAGAGGAGGCTGAAGGAAAGGGGGAGGGGAAGAGGAGGGCGAGAAGATAACACAAGAAAGGAGAAGGAGAGAAGAGGAGCGGAGGAGGATCGAAAATATGGGAAGAGAGGAGAAAAAATGAAGAATAGTTAGTAAAGTTGGCATATACTGCAGCTGCGCGTGGAGTCGGTGCTCATCTCCGTCGCACTTGTACTTAAGCCCGTAAAGAATTGTGGACAGATGAAAAATTCCCGTAGAAGAAGATTGAAGTTGAAGGAAAACAAAGGAGGAACGGAAGATAGGGAGAAAAGGTGGGACGATAGGGGAGAGAAAGGAAGAAGTGAGTAGAAGGCAGGATAAAATAAATGTCATGTGAGAAACGGTACGAAACGATAGGTCAGAAGGATCAGAGTGGAGGTGATGAAATTGAGGAGGTGGAGGTGGGGTGGTGAGGGGAGAGGGGAGATGACTGAGGTGGAGTAGGAGGAATAGGTAGAGGGAGGTGAATAGGTCAGGTTGAAGTGATGTCACCTCTTGGGATGAAAAATGATTGGGGCCCCCTTGCTTTATTGCGTTTTCGATGATGGATGAGCGTTCTTTCATACCCGCTTGGATCACAATATATCTCTCCCCGCTGGTATGTGTTCTTCCGACCCGAGCTATATTGAAGGTGATCTGAA